>NC_143584.1:69703900-70003900 GCF_048544385.1 Mastigoproctus giganteus | reverse complement strand
TTCAAAAGTTTGAAAACAGTGTGCCTGTTACATCTCTAAGGAACCATTATAATGTTGGTGACCACCAAATGCAACATTGTAAAAAATAAAGGGAAGCTATTAGATTTAAAATCAACATCGTAAAAAATAAAGGGAAGCATCGTATTGGACATGCGGGTAGTGCATGGTAAGCTTTATCGTTTTTTTTTTTTTTTATCTATCGCCATACTTTTTACGTAGGTTGCCGAACATTTTTCGCCACAGTAAGTCCTCGACTTACGTAGCTTCGGACTTACGTTACATTATTTATATATATTTTTTTTTTATGTGACAAACAGATTCAAGGCAGAACTGGACAAACATTTGGAGCGAGTGGATGGGTGAAATTAGAAGGGTCTGTGTGTGTTGTTGTTTTTTTTTGGCTGATGCTATATAAGCTTGCTTTCTTGCATCATATGCCCTTGCTAATGCCTTCATATTTCACCACAATAACGTAAAAACCCACAGAATTCCAGCTAGCGATATTATCACAAATGCAATAGGATCGAGTTTACTACCCGTTTATAATAGATTGCATTAACAGAAAAGCCCAATAACCCAGAAAGTGCAAATTGTTTTTATTGTTTTAAGCACTCCAGAAATGAGCTTTAGTAAAATGTGAGCTCGTGTATGGTGATAATAGTGAGTTTTTGCCTTAACCCTATGAAGTTCTTTTCAGAAAATTTCAAGATTCTCATGTTATCATGGTGCTGACTAAGCGAATAAGTGACAGCGGTACTAGTAAATCTATGAAGAAAAGGAAAGCGATCGAGTTGGATCAGAAAATTAAAATAATAAGGATGTATGAAAATGGCCAAACATTAACAAGTATAGTGCGGAATTCAGATTTGTCAGTGGCAAAGATGAACACAAAGGAGAAAGACAGAATATGAGAAGTGGTCAGTACCAATGAAGTCAACTATAACAAACAGGGCCACAAAATACGTATCAGTTTTTACAGTAAAATAACATACGTTTTTATTTCCTTTTATGTTTTCCTTTCTTATGTGCCACTCTGGCTACTTCATCACTGTCCCCCGATAAAGATTTTAATTGAACCAATTAAAAATATAACTATTTTCCTTCATTCTTCTGAGGATATTACATAGATTTTGTAATTTTGGCACATCATGGATATAATAGCAATATTTTATTAGTCATTCTCGAGTTATGTAAAACTCAACTTACGCAAGAAGTCCTGGAACGTATGTTGGAGACACTGTATTTTTGGATTACCGGGAAATCAGTTATCTGGGAAATTTTTTTTACCATCTATCCCGGAAAATCACATTCCAGTTAATGTTATCGAAAGCTTTTTTAAAAATATCAATGACTGCTAAGAAAGCAGATTCCATAAGTTCCATAAGTTTTTCATTTAGTATTTTAAGGCTGAAGGTTGCTTCTCTGGTTCTTATATTTTTCTAAATCTAAACCCATCCTTAGAAAAATTCTCTTCTACTTTATACTGAAGTCTTCTTGCAATGATTTTTGTTAGAATCTTGGAAGGATGTGTTGCTAAACTTGTTTATTGCTCTTTACATTTATTTTGCTTTGCTTTGTTTTTTTTCTGAATTGGAATTATTAAACTTTTATAAAAGTCACTTGGTATTATGCCAGTTTTATAAATTTTGTTTATTATCTTAAATAGTTCTACACTGCTTACTTCCCTGAGTTTTAAGGAGCTTTGAGGGAATAATGTCACATCCAAGTGCTTTACAATTCTTAAGTTCATTTAAGGATTTGTCAAATTCTGCTCTGATAATGCTCATCCCTAAATGATCTATTTTTTTTATCGTATGTTCATCAGTATCTTCATCAGAGTGTACAGAAAAGCACTCAGGTGATTTAGGAATAAGTTGTCCTTCACCCTGAGGCACAGGACGAATTGTAGTACATTTGGGTACGTTATTGTACACTTTTTCTTCACTGTCATCCCTTTTCTAATAGGAGGCACCATACAGAAGTATGGTGCCTCCTATTAGACAGTCTTAATATAAAACAATCTGTGACGTCATCTGTTGGCTCCCTCCATATCATGGGCACTGAGAAAGGCATAAAACATCCCTTTTGATTCACTCATGCGTTGAGTTTTGATGAATTAGTGCAGCATATGTGTGGAGCCCGGTTCTTGTCATGTTTGTCTACTTTATGCCCAAAGTACAAGAAGTAGGCCTTTTTTATGGCTCAAGTTAAGGGACACTTTCTTGTAGCTAACGTGACTTCTCCAGATACAAAACAGAAGTCATTCGGACTATTCACAAAATTATGGGGCATATTAATCTTACACAATACAAATACTGGGCAGAAAGTAGGAATCTCACAGAGAACAACCGTTAAGTGAGAATTACCCAGTATTTAGCCATATACGAGGATTCCTGCAACAGAGTTGAAGACAAATTTGAGGCGACAACAACTTATCACGTGGTGCAGAGCGAGGCGATGGTTGTTGACCGTGTGATAAAAGCTTGGTGGTACTGAAACTGTGGTGTGCCATGCATTTTGCCAAGAGCCATAGCTGACAATGTAGAATAACTCGTTAACCCCAACTGTAATTAGAAAATAAGAGCCAATCGGCAAATTTTAATGTGATTTTCGTGTTCAGCAGCATAAAATTAGTCAAGATTGAGTATTTTCATTTTCGTAACATTTTATGTGTTGACCAGTGTAATTGGACAACTGTGCCAAGATTGGTAATAAACATACAAAATAACAATATTTATCTCAAGGGGTGAAAATGAACTTTGCAATACATGTTAACCGAATTTTGTAATAAACGAATATATTTACATAGAAAAGCCTATCCTTTCACAGGGAAATGGTCAGCTGAGAATGATATTTAATCAAAATGTCACATTCCTTGAATTTTTGTGCCTGCTCATATAAACGAGTACTTTGTATAAACCGAGTTTGTATTAACGAGATTTTATTGTATATATTAATATATAAATTATATATAATCATTCCCTTGAAAAAATTCGTTAAACAGAAATTTCGTTATAAAGAAATATGACCTTTTCAACAATGAAAAATACTGTAATTCAACATTCAGATATGTAGTAAAAGATGGGAAATAAATCAGAAATAAGGGGGAATGAATAAATTTTCTAACATTTTAAAACAATTAATTTATTAATACATACATACATACATACATATTAAGAAATGACTACTCACATGACGCTCACGATGTATTAGTGATGCTTTTACGAATTATGTTGTAAAATATTAAATTATTTTTTGTTGTACACTGGATTCTACTGTACACTGTTCAAATGTTTGCATTTGTTTAAACACTCAAATATATTTTCTTCACACTGTATGCCTCAACACAAAGTTTCAAATGCTGCCAACATTTCTTGTTTGGAAGGATTAATATTCCCTCATTTTCATCCAACTCTTCGTCGATATTGTCACTAGTTCTTTGAATACTCTTAAAAATGTTGGTGTCACTTGGATATTCAGCTTCTATGACATCATTATGAACTCCTTAAAATTGGTCAAGAACAATTTCTCCACTGATCAAACCTCGTTTGGAACTCTTCCCAAAATTACTCAATGTCTTGTAGTAGTTCGTCCCTCTCATAGCTGTTGATTAGTGTTTTAGCAAAATCTGCTTTTGAAACTATTCTTAATCATTGTTTCCGTCACATCTTGCTTTCTCACTTTCACCAATTCTGAGATGCACATCCACAAATCTATAACAGAATCTATAGGTTGGTTGGTTCCTATTCTCAGTATAATTTTTTTCAGTATGCACCTTCGGTAGTGCATTTTTAAATCCTTGGCCCACTGGCTGCAGTTTAGACGAGGTATTCGGAGGGAAGAAAACAAGCTTCACAGTTGTAAATTTAAAAATTACTGGGTGAAGGTGGTCAGGGCAGTGTTGCAATAAACGCAATTTTTCTGTTTTCCTTCATCTTTCTATTGAAATTTAAAAGACACTGCTCAAAAATTTCGCTTGTCATCCGACCTTTTAAGATTTTTTGTTGTAGTTCAACTCTTACGACTTTACTCCTATGAAAAATCGGAGTCGTTTACTTTTGCCTATTACCAAAAGCTTCAGTTGTTTATTACCAGACATATTTGCACCAACCAAAACTGTAATTCCCTCCTTACTATTCTTACCACCTAAACATTTATCACCTTTAAAAGTCAGTGTCTTGTTCGGTAACCTTTAAAAGATAGACCTGTTTCATTAACATTGAATGTCTTTGGGCTCACAGCCCTCCATAATTATTTTCAAAACTGTTTCTTTCCATAGGTACAGTCTTCTTCAATTACAACTCCACTTTCGCCAATAAATAACTTTTTTGAGTAATCCATGGTGCTGTTTAAATTTGTCCCGTCAACCAGAACTGACCTGGAATGTTTTATGCCCAAAAAATGATGCGTACTCCATAGCCTTTTCTTTTATTAATAGCCTTGACATTGGCATGTTTTAGTCTCGAATCAACTTCACCCTCTTAAAAACGGCTGGAATGCATGGGCAGGAATATCAAATTTTAAAGCAATTACTTTTCTTTTTTTAAGCACTTTCACTTTTTCACACTACACTCAAGGATTTCCTCTTAGACTCTGTAGGTTACTTGCACAGCAGCTAAAACAAAAATGATTTATGGACCACTTGTACCTACCATGTAAACAGAGACATTTAGTGAAAGTGTGGATGACTCATTTCTTCAAAACAACAAATGAATTTCTGGGATAAAGGAAAATCACTCCCTCTCCTAATTCTCTAATAGGATGATTACAGTAGAAAACAGGGTGACCAGAGCCAATGTCAGCATCAGAAATATGTCTTAATCTTTGCCAATGGCCTGTGGACACACAGATAGTAGCTGACCATAAGGTATAAGGTATGTTCGTGTCAGACGGCACCTGGGATTTCTCCGATCTCCGTGTGTGTTTCGCTGTATCGAGGACAGTACACTGTCAAGCCAGAGACTTGAAAGTGTGTGGGCCATGTCTGAGCAGTGTGATATGTTGTGCCCATTGTTTATCCGGCTTATTGGCCACAAGGCCCCTAGTGGGGCCTGACATTGCCCATACCCTGCCACGTGAACGCTAGCCGGGTGTATCCAGTATCACCACAAATTGCTCTGGCAGGTCCTGCCACCCAGTTTCCTGGAATTTCAGTGGCTAGGACCTATTAAAAAAAAATTAATAAAAATTTGCGTCTGACATTAATGCTTAATGGGATTGCTGTTAGGAAATCGCTGGTTGGGGTTGAACGCTAAAGAGACGTGTTAAAGGCCAAATAGGTCGGGCAATATTTTGATGTTATTAAATTTAGACATGTGAGGCTATACGCTAGGTAAAAGCTAATAGTGTTAGTTGTCTTAGAGATTTACATAAAACCGGCAGAATTTAGACGTTGATTATAATTTGGCGGTATTGTAAAGAGTGTACTTGGTCGATTTAGTGAGGGGAGGGAGACTGAAGAAAACAGATAGAAGAATAGGGATGATAGAGTAGGCATTCCTAAAGAGGTCAGTGGAGATGAGCCCACCAGGCGAAGTATGGGGGGTAGGCAGGGAGGACAGAGGAGACAGAGATCCGTCTTCTCCCTCCCCTGCCTGGGGATGGGGTTTTAAAGGGAACCAGGTTAGAGTACCCAGTTCAGATCGCCAATGGTGTGTTGGCAGCAAAGCCACAGAATGTCTTCGTCGGTGTCATGTTCAAGAAGTGTCGAATCTGGTATGAAGGTCAAGCTGACCATCCCTCTCTGGGGGTGGGATATGTTAGCTGGCAGTGGGGAACCCAACAGGCGAGGGAGTGGGAGAGACACACATTTACTTCATTCATAATCTGCATTCTCACTCTACTTGCATTCTTTTTTTTTTTTTTTCCTTTTTTTTTTTATTATTTTTTATTTATTTATTTTTTTTAATACTTTTTTCTTATTTTATAATTTTTTTTCCAAGTTTTTTATATATATATATATTTTTTTTTTTTTTTTTTCCACTCAACTCATTCATCTTTTTCTCACACACAAGGAGGGGATGCAATGATGTGTAGTGTAAATTTAGATAATAATTAAAACTAGGGTTAGTGTGTACTTAACTGTAGCATTTATGGTTTGTGTTCTTTTTCTCACACGCTTACACTTTTATTCATTCTTCTAGCTCTCATCTCATTTATTCGACTCTTACTTTCTGCACTGCACTCTCTGGGCACCGCAACTTACTGTTATTCTTCAGTTGTGGTGCAGGCCTAGCCGCAAGGTTTTTTTTGCAGGCAAGGGGAGAATGCAGTGATAGTGTTTATGTGGTTAGTAAATGTTTGTTGGTACAGTATATATAAAGTAATGCAAGTTATTTTTAACTTTGTATTCTTTCGGCCAATTACATTTGCTCTTCCACTCATTCCCATTCACTCTCTCTTTCCCTCATGCTAGGTCACGCTTTCTTTCACTAAAACTGCCATTTATTCTGGTTTACCATAATTCCTAGTTCACTCAGTGCCCAGCCTATTTATTCTATCTTTCATTTTCATTCATTCATTCTATGTTTCATTTTCATTCAATCTTGCATTCTATATTGCATCCCCTTGCTACTAGCTTACTGATATTTTTCAGTTAATCTGCTTCCCTGGCTGCCTGTACATCTCCCTCCCCTATATGGTTACTTATTTGGTGTGGGGCCCCAGGTTCCTACACATGGCAGGGTAGTCCTGGGGAGTTTTGTTATGTCAGGTTTCTGTCAGGGTGCAGAATACTGCTATCCTAACAGTTTTTAAGTCATCGTCTGGGCGTGGTGGGAAACTTGGGCAATTTTACTATTGATTATTGTTTAATTGCTGGGGGTGCTGAATTGCCATTCTTTGCATTGCTCTGCGCATTTCGAATACTTTCTGTGTGAAAGATGTAAAAGCTTTATAATTTTGCTCTTCTATGAGGAACAGATGTTCTTCTCCCCTGGGAAGGGGACCAATCTATGCTATTAGCTCTGTTCTGGGGATGTCATATATTATACATTTATATAGAATGTGTGCCCAGTCTTCACTTTCGCCACAGGTGCAGTTTGGGTCATCGGTCAGGCCTAAGGAGGTTAGTTTTGCCTTTAGGGAGCCGTGACCTGTCAATATAAATGTTGTAAAAAGTCCAGGGGCATACCACTTAGGTGGCTTTGGGCTAACTATTGACACCCGTGGCAGAAACCGTTTAGTAACCAGACCTCTGGTTTCCTGCTCCCACTTTGTTTGCCATAGCTCGTGGAGCTTTGTGGCTATTCTTTTTCTTTCATCATTGAAGGTGTTGGTTGTATCAAGGGCTATGCCCAGAAATTCTGTGGGTATGCCCTTTTTAAATCTATAATATAAGCCTCTTTTGGCAGGTAAAGTGGGAGAGTTCTGGCCAGCAACTGTAGTGCAGGTGTGCTACATGCTCTAGTAATAGTGAGTAGTATTGTCCTTTGTATCGATTCTAATTTATTCCTATTTCTTACTATGGCTGAGCGGATGAACCACGCACTGGCTCCATAGGTGATAACAGGTAGGAACATTGCATGGTATATGATTTCCAGGGTCTTTCTTTTGAGTCCCCAGTCTGCTTGACTGATCCTGGCAATCATACCTGTATAATTTCTCACTTTCTTCGCCAAGTAGATCAAATGGGGGTAAAAAGTTAATTTTGACCACTCCAAGATATTTTAGTTCCGTTACCATTTTTATAGTGGTTGTATTAATTTTGATTTGTGGACGTGTTCTTATGTCCAAATTGCCTTTTAGAAGTTTTTTTTGGTTTTTACAGGCGATATTTTGAGCATGTGCATTTGTGCCCACTTCTGCAGCTGCAAGAGGGCAGCATTTGATCTTTGTTCTACAACCACTTGCGAGTTACCTTTTACAAGGAAAATCATGTCATCTGCAAAGGCCAGGCTTTCCACGGGGACCACATCCAAGGCCAGAAATTCGTCCAGAACGATGTTCCAAAAGAAAGGGCCAAGGATTGAACCCTGCGGGCAGCCTTTATTCACAGGGCGTGTCAATTCCTGGAACCTTGTGCGTACTGAGACACTTGTGTCTGTAAGGTAGCTGTTTATTACCTTATAGAGGTTTTGTGGGGCATTTGCCTGGCGAAGTCTCCTAAGGACACTAGGCCACCAGAGCGAGTCAAATGGTCCAGCAAAGTCAATGGAGATTGCCAGATTATATTTCTCCTCTGTTTGTTTTTTTTTTTTTTTTTAACTGTTGTGAGTAGGTGGTGCATGGCATCCTCCATAGAATTGCCCTGCTTAAAACTGTACTGATTGTTGGAATGCAAACCTGCTTCTGTGTAATATTGAGCTATTCTGCTATATATTAGTTTTTCATATATTTTCCCTAGTACAGGGAGTAGGGATATTGGTCTATATGATTTGGGATCAATAGGGAGTTTTTCAGGGTTTTTGAGGATTAATCTTAACACAGCTTGTTTCCATATTTTTGGGAATATACCTCATACAGTTATTATTTAGTGCTATTAATTTATCTGGTGCTATTTCTGCTAATTTTTTGATAATCTCAACCTCTAAGATGTCAAAACCTGGGCATTTATTGTTTTTGGTTTTAGATAGTGCTATTTCTAAGTCTGGTATAGTGAACAGAGGTTCAATAATGGCATTGTCATATTCAGTGTTTTCTTTTATAATGTTTAGCTGGGTGGGGGAATGATTTCCAGTTTCCATCTGAATGATACTGTCTAAGATGTCATTTACAGAATCCACCCAACACAGGGTTGGGGTTCCATCTGGTTTGACAGTAGTTTCTAAGACATCTCCTCTTGGTAGCTTGTTGGTCACTATTCTGTAAACAACTCCCCAAGGGTTATTGTTTCCAGTAGTTCCCACCAAGTTCCTCCAGCATTCCTTTTTCTTGTCTCTTATGAGGGCTGTATACTGATTCCTGAGAGATTCTATAAGAATCTCTCAGTGCATCCACCTCACTTTGTGGCCAAGATGTTCTGGCTCGTTGAAAATGTCTCCTCGCCTGGTGTACCCTACTTCTGAGTATATTCAGTTTGGGGCACCACCAGGGAACTGTCTGCTTCCTTGGTTTTTTCAGTGGGATGGACAGGGTTGCTGTTTTTGTTAAAATGTTTGTCATAGTAAGTGCTTGCTTGTCCGGGCTACAGTTGTCTGATCTAGACCACTCATTTTCCTGTTTTTGCAGCTCAGCTGCTGTATGTTCTGCAAAAATCTGCCAGTCTGCCTTTTTAAGGTTATACCTTTTGATATATCCAAAAGGGAGTGTTGGATTGTTTGTAATTGCCTGTTTAGTTTGAAGGAAATGGCTCTGTGATCTGATGTGGTCCAGGCTGGCTGGACACACCAGTCTGCGATTTTATAAGCTATTGAATTGGTGGAAAGAGTAACATCAATATCACTCTCCCACATGGTACTGCTAAAAGTTGGGAGGTTATTTGGTTGGTTTAGCACTTGAAAGGGTGAGGTGGCTATATAGTCTGAAAGTATCTGGCCATTGTGTGTGCCTGCTCTGTCTTCCGTACGGCTATGCCATAAGGCTGACCGGCAGTTGACATCAGCACACACTATGATATTTGCAGTAGGTAGCAAGTTTGTGACTACTTGTAGGTATTCAATAGTTGGATTTATATCTTCACCTGGTCTGAAGTATGGTGAAATAATGTAAAACTGTTGTACAGCACTGGTGATATGGGCACACACTCCCACTGGGAAGTAGAAGTGACCCACCTTTATGACTGTAAGGTCAGTATTTTTAACTACTATTGCTGTAGAAGGGACACCTGAGGTGTATTCTATTATTTTATAGCCTCTTGGGTATCCCTGAACCCTACCCATATGTGTGTGTAGGGTTCCTGGAGTACCAAGATATCTATATTATTTTCTTCCAATTTAGCAGTTTCTTTCAACTGCTATTTCTTCCAAAAGCAGTTGACCAGCGTGACTTCTTGGTATAGTAGTGTATAGGTCGTATATGATTTGCTTCTTTTTAGCCATCGCTGACCCTCTGTTGGCCTCTCTTAAAACTTAAATTTTTTTCTAGAAACCAAAGACCCTTCTTGAACTTCAGGAAGCTGTAATTCATGTTTGAAACAACAAACTATCAGTTGATTATCTTCAGAAATTGATCTTGTTAATGCCTCAACGGTGTGCTGCTGTCATCAGGACCAGAGGCGGTTCAACTAAATATTAGTTTGTACCTGGTGAACAGTTCATTTTGTTTTCCATTTAAAATTATAAACTGAAGCAAATTGAGGGATAACATTTCAGCCATAATTTGTTGTTTACCAAAACTGTTGTATAAAGGTTGTAAATGCTCATTTTGGAATATTTTGAGGGCACCTGTCAAATATTAGTTAGCTTTGCCTTAACTATTAATAAATACCTTTTGTTTATATTTCTATTTGTGATGCTAATCATTAATGTAACGTACCATCATGAAAGGGTCAGAAATGTGAAATTCATAGGTGATGCACTTTCTTTGAACATTGGTATGTTAATCCCAAATTAACATACCAATTGTGTGGTACTACATTCAGGGTAGTGGAAAATCAAAAAAGACTTTATGCAGTTGAATATGAAGTTCTTTGACCAATGCAGATAGGCTGCCAAGAGCCAATTAATGGGGTTTTGTCAATGATATACAGGACTTTTGCCATTGGGAATATGGTGATAATCCTATTGCAAAAGGAACAGTTGGACCACATCATCACACAATCGTGATCATCACAAACTTCATATATAAGAAAATTAAGCATAAAGTTAAAGATATGCAAGTGTATTTATTTTGTAAAGTGCAGCAATCTGCAAAAAGATTTCTCTTGTAAAGAAAGCAGGCTCTCATGCTTATAAAAAAGGATCACAAACAATTTTTTAGTCATTTTTCCAAGATGAATACAAGTTTGAATGCTGGATAAAAGTTTTACTTTTAGCAATTTGCTTGCCATGGAAAATATGGCCCTATGACAGCTGTTTCTTTCTAAGGCTGAGACACTAATATTCTTAAGATAACTTGTTATACAGGATGTCCAAATATAAACTTTTTTGCAGTTCTCATATAATCTTCTTTGTTCTCACGCTGATAATCAGTATCGATGGAAAGACTGATTATCAGTATCAATAATTCTTTGTAAATATTCTTACTTTAGCAAAAATAAATTGTTTATTTTTTTAATGAGAATAGTCATTCAAAACTCAGTAAAATTTATTTTACTAATAAATCTTATCAATGGGGTATAAACCAAAAGGTTTCTTCTTGTTGTAATGATGTTTGAGTGTCTTGCAACCATATAGGATTAATATCAGTTTTGTAGTAATTGCACAATAACACATACTGTTAGAGTACACAGTTACTTAATATCCATAAATTTCCCTAAACAAAAAAAAAAAAAAAAAAACTTTCAGTTGCCACCAAAATAATGACTCAAGAAAAACTATTCTAATACTGTTGGTTTCAGCACACAAAATACATATAACAAACATTTAAACAGAAACAAATTTTTCTATAAATAATACTGATTACAATATTATTTATAGTTTCTATTATTTTATGTGTAATATGTAATATTAAGGTATTTGTAGAACAGCAATAAACAGGAAATATAATAACAAAATCAATACCTTCAAAGAAGAGACAGATAACCCCAAGGGCTCACATCTGGTGAGTATGGACTTGGCACACTCAGTGTCCTGAGCTGGATATCATCATTCTTCTCTACTTCTCTCTCACTTGGTAACTTAGGAATTTTTTTTTTTTGGCTGGTGCAGCATAAGCCTCAAGCTTCCTTGCACCATATGGCTAATAATAATAATTAAAATCAAACTCAGCTTAATCAAAACCTAACAGATGCTTGTGGGCAACATTTTCAAAAACTTGAACTGGCTGGCTGAGAGCCAGTCCAACTTTTGAAAGAGGCATTCTCAAAAGCAGCAATAGTCATAACTGAATTATTTCCCTCATCGAAAGGTGCATAAAATGGATTTTTTGTTAACTATAAATTTTTAGTATCCATTAATAACTTTGTCCCTTACGCCGAATCAGCAGAGAGAGAGAGAGAGTGCATCCACATTTCCTATTATAACTATTTGATTATCAAAAACCCATAATTGATTATTTAAATGCAGTAATTGATTATTTTGATACAAACAGTTTCTAACCAACTGCTAACCAAACAGAAGATGCCAAGCATGTCACTATTCTGTATTTTTTTTTTTTTTTTTTTATGTGAGCCCCAAACACGAGAGGTATTAGAACCTATAGTACTTAGTACCGTGCTTGGTTTGGAGGTTGAGAAGACGAAAGAAGATATTTGTTGACATTGGACTTGAACTTCTGTAGATTGTAATTTTCAGGTATGCCCTAGTAAATACTAGCTTGTAGCATTGGCATAACCAAGACATACTTCATGGTTCAAGAAATTAAAGAAGTTATTCCCAAGATCACCACAAGTAACATATTCTAAGAGATGCCGCATATTACACATGTAAGAGGTCCCATACTGGTCAATCAAATCATAAGATGCAAAAGAGTGGGATAGCTCCTTGCTTATATAGGTATGTATCATTTAGGAAACTATGATAGCATTACCAATTTTATGGTATATAGTGTGTTTAGGATCTAACAGCACCAGGGGTTTCCACCTTCTCCGTTTCTATATCTACTATAAAAGAATGAAGAATACAGAGATGATTATTATCTACAGACCACCCAAGAAACACATTTAATAATAGATCATGGTGCCTAATCAACCACTAAGGACTGAAATAAGCACAAATAAGCACTGAAAGAGTTGGGACATATAAATAACACTGCACTTCTCTTTTAGATATGCTATTCACCACAGTGAAGCAATTAATAGTGAGAGTTAACACATTTGGAAAGGTTACATTCAATCTGGTCATTCTGTACATATGAAAAAAAAATTACTAATAGAAAAATATACAAGCTTTAATAAACAAAGTACCAGCTGTTGTACTTACCACAACTTGTACAGCCTTGTTATCTGAAGATAATATAACGGACTGTCCCAGATCAATTTCAATAGTTTCATCACTTAAATTTAAGTCAATATCATCTGTGTACTTCTTACGTGATGTATTTCTTGCTGAACGACGTTTCTAAAAAACAAAATTTGATTCTATTAAAATGTTTTAATTTTTTTAATGATTAATATATTTAATCAATTCTACTATTTAAATTTAGTATTCAAGATATAGATCCACATTAAAAAAAAAAAAAACCAGATACAAATTTATTTTCTGCACAAAAACAAGTTCAACGCATCTTAATAGTACTAAAAATAATAATTTTGTCTTAATTATATATAGCAATGGCACTGGAATGACATCACCATAAATGTTTCGCACTGGTAACTGGATATTGGGATTATACAGAGCTGCCCCACCATTAAACCAAGGCCAACCTCCCTACATGATTTTGATATACAAATTGATGTTCCTGTGGGCCTCATGGACTTGCTCCATGGTGTGTTCAGCACATGACCAGCATGAGGCAAAAACTGTCCCCTTTATGGTTCAATACATTTTAAGTGAACTTGTAAGTTCATCCAAACATTTTTTCATTAAGCTCACCTACAGTCTTTAACTATGAATAACGTCCACAACAATTGACTTTCAGACTTAAAAAAGTTGCAGTTGCATACGTAGAAAGGACTCCGTAGCCGAGTGGTCAGTAGCACACACTCCTTGAATAGACCGGGGTTCAAGCCCCTGACTGCTGAATACGGTCGATCTGCCAACCAGCACTGGACCAGTATGGCAGATTATGGTCCATTTCCCTCAACATGAATTGTTGAGGAGGCTTCCATCCTGCAGTGGGTTGATAATGGGTGCAGTTCATTTTATTTATTTTTCTTTTTTACAGAGAAAGAATACTGATGTGGCATCCAACTACCATCATATAGTAAAGTTCTGCACGTTCCAAAGCACAATGGTATTTGAACACACTGCTGCAGCAAAGGCAGATTCAGATTTGTACTGGTATTTCAAAAATAGAGGCATAGGGGAACTTTTCACAATCATGTAGGGGTGTCCAAACACCTTTGATCATACAATATATACAAGTTCTAACCTCAATGATGTCCATTTCTTTCTTATAATATGTTATACCAAATTTCATTTTCTGAGAAAATTGCAACTACAAACCGCCCCATGATCCCATTTGTCCTAATTATTTATTCTAAAACTCTAGCAGCTTCTCAGATGATTTTCTGCATCCATACACTGACTTTCCATAGTGAAATTTCCTAATCTGAATCACCTCTTTATCACCTGTTATGTTGTTCCAACTTGATAATCAATCAGCACTTTTTTGACATTCTTTCAAAACTCTACTTTTGCAGTCAAGCTCTCCAAACAGCAAATTAATATTCTATGGTTATTTTAATGTTCAAATCTCAGGCTGACTTCAGCTCTCTATTTATGTAGCCCCAGATAGAAGAGATGCTAAGGTATTCAATTATTGCTAACTATTTTTCAGAACTGGCTTGGTTATTTACTAGACCACCAGACAATTCCGACCCTATATCTCATAAAACCAGATCTGTTCCTCACTACTCTTTCCAAAGTAGGCATAATTATTTTAACTATATTCAAGGTACCTCAGTTCACAACTTAGTGACAGCCTCTTCTGCAATGTGGCATCTCATTTATAATAGTTCATCTCTCTTCTGGACCATTATCTGCAATGTGTCATATATTAACACAGGGGTTCTTAAAGTGGGGTCCACAAAATCCAAGGGTTCCATGGATAGATTTCAGGGGATTCGTGAAATTGGATGGGAAAAAAATTACATCTTTATTTTCACTAACCTCTAACTGAAATTTAGCATTTCCTTCAATTATGAATGTAAGAAACAAACCACAGTAGTATTAGCAGCACCTGCAACTTTGTCATAAATAGAAATTACAGATACCACACAGAAGTTCTCTGGCTTTTAAGAGGAGAAGTCTTGAAATGGATATTCGAACTAAGGACAGAAGTTCCACTTTTTCTGAAAAAAAAAAGAAAACCCACTCTTCGAACACTTTGAAAGGATTTTATCTATGGGTTTGCTTACCTGGAAGATATTTTTAACCACATGAATGAGATAAATCTTTCAATTCAAGGTCCTGAAGTCACCGTTATGGATACTACTGAAAAATTACAAGCTTAATTGGCTATGCTGCCAATATGGAAGAAGAAAATAGAGGCAGACATCCTTGCAAACTTTCAAATGCTGGAGGAAGTGCTTTACCAAGATTTGAGTTGAAATACAAAATTCTCTGTCGATTTCTTTGAAAAGAGAAGTCTGTGAACACTTGAAAATACTTCAGAACTCTTTCAAAAGTTATTTCTATCTTGTTGGCATTAAAGTTGAACCATGGATCTGCAATCCTTTTCTGATATAAACTTTATCAAAAATGTTGACTTAATCAAAGATGAACTCATTGATCTTAGGACAAAATAACTTACTATAACTAGAGTTTAACTCAAAAAGTCTTGGGGAATTCTGATGTTCCTTGAGTGAAGTGCTTATTCAAACTAAGGACAGAAGTTTCACTTTTTCTTTCAGAAAAAGTGGAAAAGTGGGTTTCACTTTTTCTTTCAGAAAACGTGAAACCCACTTTCCTACTTTTCCACAGTGTTCGAAGAGTGGGTTTCACTTTTTCTTTCAGAAAAAGTGAAACCCACTCTTCGAACACTTTGAAAGAAAGGATTTTATCCACGGGTTCGCTTATCTGGAAGATATTTTTAACCACATGAATCAGATGTAGTTAAAATGTTGCAAATGGAATTAAAGCTTCCATAGCTTGCTTTACAAGGTGAGCTGTGGAAACTTTAATTCCATTTGCAACAATCTTTGTAAATCGGGATTTTCGACACTTCTAACCATTGAAACAAAAAATCGAAATCGATTGGATATCCAACATGACATGCGTGTTGCCTTGTCAAAGACCACTCCACAGTTTAATGTTCTTATTCAAGCTAAGCACCAACAGCCTTCACACTGATATGTCTTTAAAAAATAAAATTTAACTTTAACTTGCCTAAAGTAGAGCGGCAGCAATTCATTATGTACCTGGTACATAATTTTTTTTATTTTAACATATCCCCTGTTAAAGCTTTGAAATGAAATTGTAATTTTTTGTCGGTTTGGGTGGGGTGGGGGGGCCCTCCTACGCCTGTGCGGAAATCCGCCACTGCCATTACAAAGCCGAGCATTGAAAGATGAAAATAAAGGACATATTGCATCCTTTCTCGTTTCTGGCAACCCTAGCTGTAGCTGACCGAGTACGCAAGGTCACAGAGGAGGGGAGAGTGGTTTACAGGTAGTTGCGAACGGTGATGCCGGCAAGGAAGAGAGGTCAGGAGAGGGGAGGGAATAGGAGAGGAGAGGGAGAAGCAGGAAGGGAGACAGTTGAGATGGGTGACTGCCGTCGTAAGCAACTGACAAGCTCTTGGACTATGAGAGGCTCAAAGATTGGATGCATGTATGTGCCATGGTCCCTGTTGATCATATTCCCGGTGACACTGATGTGTGCTATTTCCAGCCAACGGAAGATGCTGAAGTTGTGAGAGAAGCCTATTATTTTTGCGTCCTTGTGTGTGTGTGTGTGTGTGTGTGTGTGATATCATGGCTCTCCTGCCAATAGTGAGCAGCTAGCGCTGAATGGGTAAAGTCAGCTTTAGTGATGGCGGTCTGCTGGCCCCTCGACAGGTCATCACCACAGCATCAATGACCAAGACCTCCTCATATCCTACGACGTCACCTCCTTAGACACATGCATCCCTATTTGTTGGGCAATACACTGTCTTCGCCGTCTATTCAAAGGCGACCATATCTTATGCGATGGGACTAAACTTTCCGTATCGGAAAGTCTGTGAAGCAACACAGCTAGCAAGGAAGCACTGAATATAAACAAATCTGAGGCCTTGCTATGTGCTCTCCCATCAGTTCTCACCTGGCAAACCTAGTCATGGAAGAGTGCGAAACAGATTCCCTTTCTAATCCCTCCCCTCCTCCATCACCCTCTGGCATAGATGGATGATATCCTCATCTGGCATAGATGGATGATATCCTCACTATACTCCCCCAAGGCTCCGAGATGAGATTTCTAGGCTATCTCAACAGCAAATCACCTTTTTTTTTTTTCAAAATTCACAATTGAAATCAAGAAGGACAAGGCCCTTCCATTCTTAGATGGGTGGTTCCAGAGAAAGGGTTTGCAGGTCACGTCAGTATATCAGAAATCCACATGTGCCGGACAATACACCAACTACCGTTCCTGTCACTCCAATGCACAATATCATAGCATCAAGCGTTCACTAATGAACAGGGCTTGGACAAATTGCTCCAATGCTACCGGCACACGTGAAGAAATACATAGGGTCAAGAGGGACCTCAGAAAATGCGGTTACCCTGAGCAGGCCCTCAACTACTGGGAACTATGGACATCACGCCGTCACAGCACTGAACACTCTTCATCAGACACCCGACAACTTGACACTTCTGGTTTCTCAGGCATCGCCCGCATCCCATTTTACCCTGCTCTAGCGTACGACATAACCAGAATCCTTCGCAGCTACAATATCCCCACCGTTCAAACACCCGGAACGAAACTCCAATCCACATATCCCCCTCTGAAGCAGAGCGGAATCATTTACTGCATACCATGCCGGGACTGTGACGCAAGTTACATCAGGAAGGCCATCCGCTGTTTGAAAGATGGGTTGAGCAACCACCAGTCCGCCATTACTAAAGCTGACTTTAGTGCTAGCTGCTCACTATTGGCAGGAGAGCCATTATATCATACCCGAGGATGCAAAAATCATAGGTTTCTCCCGCAACTTCGAGATTTGCCATTGGCTGGAATCAGCACACATCAGTATCACCAGGAATACGATCAATAGGGACCGTGGCACCCACATACATCCAATCTTTGAGCCTCTCATAATCCAAGAAAAAGAAAGAAAAGTCCAACAGCTAGGCAGTCTCCCTTCCTGCTTCTCCCTCTCCCGACCTCTCTTCCTCGCCCGCATCACCGTTTACAACTACCCATAAACCACTCTCCCCTCCTCCTCGCATACTTACATAGTCTAAGGTCAGCTACAGCACATAAAAACAACTGCTTGCCAGTGCTCAATTAGTTGAAAAAGGCTACATACAGTAGTCAAAAGCTTCTATGTATGTTCTGTTATGTTATCTCTTAAACATCTGTCCATTGTATCAGTTTTTTTTTTTGTCACCGTGTTTACTCTATCACTTACAAATTAAGTTCTTTTCTCTTGGTCGGTGCAAGCAAGAAATCACTATGAATCCATTACAGAGAGTCAAAACATATTATAGAACAAACTTACTTGTGAAAAGATCTAAGCTTCCAGAAAATGCATTTTCTTGATCTGGAATATGTGGTCCATTTCCCTACAATCTGCCAAACCTAACTTAATTTTTCTGACATAATCTCAATTGTTGACTGCCTCGCCAGTCATCCATTTTTATCCTAATTATTCACTCATTTCTTTTCATTTCAAATGTAGGTAACTCTGCATTTGATGACTTAAATATTCCTTGTCAGAAAACTGATAGTCTGGAATCTTATCTTGATGATATCTCCTATGGCGTAAAATTTCATTAGTCCATTATGTAGGATTCAAGTGTTGCTTTTGTTTTCATGTTACTATTGTTCTCCTAATAATAAACCACTGATAACTTTTTGACTTTCATTTATGCAATACTCCAAAGCTCATTTTTCTAATGATAAGTAACAATCCTTGATAATTTTAATGCACACATCGTGCATTAAAATTACCAATCTTGAAATAAACAGCTTCAAATTTATATTTGCATAGTCCCAGATGGTAGAGGTGACAAGGCTTTTGCAATTACTAATGACCTTACTTGACTTGTTCATTTACTTAAGCATACCAGCTTTTGCAAACCACACACCTTGATCTTTTCAATATTCACAACATTTTTGATTTTTACCTCACCAATAACCCTTCGAAGTACACGGTTATGGTTAGCAGCCTTCAAGGTACATCAGTTTCAAACTTGGTCATTTGGCATAGGCACTTGCCACTGCAAAATTGGATGATCTGAATGGCTTCTGTTCCTCTTTTCCTAATCATAGATTAGGAAACTAGCTTCTTGTTCAAATAGCATTGCAGCCTTCTCATCTCTCCCCTAAACTACTGGTCACTATCTGTCCACACTTCCACTTCTGCCATATTCTGATGGTACTTATTAATCTTAATAAAAACGTAATGCTGAATTATCTTATTTTCCCCCAAACTTTGTATCAATGACCTTTATAAATTTCCTCCCAAAATAATAGACGAATCCATTCAATGCCACTCCCTGTCATATGATTCATTAGAAAAATCTTGAATAATCTTGCTGGATGCAAAAAATTGAATTCCTGGTGGAAATCCTCCCAATGTCATTAAAATGTGCTCCAAAGCACAACTATTACCCTATACCAGAGCCTTACATCTGATCAATTATAGCCAATACAGCCTTTATATTAAAGGCTATATTCGCTATAAAAGCTATATTGACTCCACCAGTTGATCATTCTTAATCAGCTAGTGGAGTCATTGCATATGTTACTCATCTTTGGTTTTTTGTTTGTTATTTGGTTTTTTTTAGGAGCATTAGCAACTAAGGCCATATTGCTCTGGGGATATGCGGTGGTCATTCCCTGACCTTTCTGCATCCTCCGTATTTGGTGGTCAAGGGCTCGAACCCCGGTCTAATCAAGAAGCATGTGCTACGCACTGCTGCTCCTGCCCACCTGGCTACGGAGGCACCTACTCATCTTTGGAAAAATTCAATTAAAAAGTTTGATGAAGTCTGTTCCTCTTAAACTATGGCTTTTGATTGTGTTTTGCATAAGTTTTCTAAACAAGCTTCCATCATATGATCTGCTTTCAGTTTTTTACAAATGAATAGCCAGTCTCTCTCTCTCTCTCTCTCACTGTAGTTGATAGTAGGTGGCTGTGTTTTTAACTTTTGAACTATTATGTTCTCCGAGACTATTCCCCCCCCCAAGTATTTTCCTTCAATACGTTAATATCTTCCACTAACAGAAAACCCTACCCATTGCTTTACCGATGCAAATCTTATCTTATCAGCACACTACATACCACCTAAGTATGAGGAATTCGGTTTCATCACCTGTTAAACATCAGACACCTGTTCCTTAAATGCCAGTCTACAGGCAAATCTGAATCAAACAAGCAAGCAAAATTTGGTTAACTTCAATACTAGTCCTGTCTTATTTCCAATTAAAAAAAAAGTCTTTTGCTCCTCCCATGCTCATCATTAATAAGAGCTTTTTAGTCAGGATCAATACTTTATTAGGGATAACCCTAATTCTAACCACTTCTGGCACAAGCATAACACAAATACTACTTCGGCATAAAAAAAAGCTTTTTCACTTCTGGCATTACTTTTCTGCTAAAAAGCTATTGATTTTATACAAGTCTTAAACTCACCCCAGCATGTACTGATCCTACATCTCAGATGATACCCAAGTGCCTCTAAAACAGTCTCTGGCTCCTAGACTATACAAAAAGAAAGTAGTCCAGTTAATTAATTAATGGCCCATTCCTTATAAGATATCCTTCCATCACAGAGCCATTCAGTTTCTGTTGCATGTCTTTTCTCTAGATACTTTTTCATGGGCACACTTTCAATGAAACAAGTCTGAATGAGTGCTTCAACCAAACAACATCCATTCACTGTTCCTTGTAAAGCTCATAGAACTACCTTTTCATCATTCATCTCCTACTGCTGTTTTCTTAAAATGACCATGTGTATTTCCTAAAAATTTCAATCCACCATCAAGTATCTTCTGTCCTCTCGGCCTTCAAATCACATAGGATCCTAAAGTACTTAACTCTGATATATTTTTTTGCATGTGCTTAAAAAAAAAAAAAAAAAAAGTACAAAATCAATTACACAGCCATTTAAGTAATTCATTCCAAGTTTCTCTAGACTCTGCCACTAATGACTGGAACAGTTATTTTGCAAGCATATGCTTACATCTGATCTTAATCAAAATGCTTTATCTCACTAATGATAAACCATACCTTGGCAATTTTTTTTTTCCATCACATAAGAATAGAAAACACGACTGCTTTAATGAGAAGGCATGTGAAGCGATATAACCATGGAAATCCATAGCTCTCTAGCTAGAAACTGTTTATAAGACTTTATTTTTATTATAAAACAATTTTAATGGGTATATAATAATATCTATTTACAAATATTTAGGGTTTTCTTATATATATATATATATATATATATATATATATATATATATATATATATATAGGTAGTAGTAATGGAGGCATGTGATGCAAGAAAGCAAGCATATGACCTTATGCAGCATCAGCGGAAAAAAAAAACAAAAACAAATTTTAAACATCCATTCCCTCTAAATGTTTGTCCAGTTCCTCCTTGAATTTATGTAAGCTATCAACTTCCGCAATGACAGAAGGAAGTTTGTTCCAGCAAATAACTGAAAGCTGGGTAAAGGAAAATTTCCACACATCTATTCTTCAACTGTCTTTCCTCAATTTCAATTTATGCCCCATCAGGTTTGTAATCTGAGCAGGTGGAAGAATCCCATCAGAATTCAGCATGCTCAACCCATTCAAGATCTTATGAACCTCAATCTGATCACCTCGTAGGTGTCTAGTCTCCAGCCGCTGCAATTTGCAGAACTTAAGCCTCTCTTGGTAAGATGATCCCTTCATTCCCATCACCAATCTTGTTGCCCTTCTCTGTACACACTCAAGCAACTCCACATCCTTCCTAAAATCAGGCCTGCAGACCTGTACACAGTAGTCAAAGTGTGGCCTGACCATTGCCTTATACAAAGGGATAATCACCTCCTTATCCCTAATAGCAAAATTCCTGTACAGGTGACCCCCACAACACTGATAATTCGTTCCGGAAAAACAGAGCGCTAAGCGAGCGCCGCATTAACTCACAAATACCATATGAATTTGTGAGTTGCGGTCGGTGCCACAGGATATTTCCTAATCAATAATAAACTGTAGTGAAAAGATGCACAAATATCGGTCAAAATATTTAATATTCAAATATTTGTACATATAAAATATTCTGCATTACATACATATATAATTATGTGGTAACTACTTACGTATCAAAATTAAACTTAAAATTCCAATTAAAATCATGAAAAATGTGTTGATTTTGGGTTGAACTTTGGCCCTCTTCCAAATAAACTAAAAGGGGTATTAATTTTAAATCCCCAGCAGCGTTACCACCTAACAATAAAGTCAACCGATCCTTCACCGCTTTGAAACCTGGCATGTTTTTTCTTCTTTCAATAGAAACTTCTTTTAGGCATTCGTTTTTCCATAAAATTCCTGCTTCATATATGTTAAAAACATAATACCCCTCTTCAATAATTTTAACTTCTTTTTTGAAAGTTTCGGCTCCTTTTTTTTTTTTTAAGTGAGTTTTCTTCAGATCATCATATTGGCTAATCTCTCTCTCTCTTTTTTTTTTTTTTTTTTTAATATTTAACAACTGAATTCTGCATTGGATATTATCTTCAATAAAATTAGTTAAAGTCTTTCCATTTCAATCCTAATAGCCTAGCCCTAGTTGCTTGCAGTGGAACAGCTATCTTTCCCGCTCTTAAAATGAATTCTTTATTTTTTTTATAATTGTTCTTATAGTTAAACTTGCAAGTCCTAAATTATGGCACACATCCGCTTGTCGTTGACTGGAAACAATTCGCTTCAAAACATCTCATTTAATTTTCAAATTCAGTCTTTTTCTTACATTTATAGTCTTCGTACTTTGCCCAGACGTTGCTTTTTCATTCTTATCGGCCATTATTAACTCTTCGAAAATGTAACTGCGTTGGTTGCATTAATTATGATACAATGTTCGAGTAAACTGTCCGTTTCGCACGATGTCTAATACGGTACTGAGTGATGACGAGGCTTCAGATAAATGCATATAATGCAAATATTACAAGCAATATATTTGGTCATTTTTTAAAGTCACTGTACTGCAATTAAATTAGTGTGCGAGAAAATTTCACTGAGCGTGGAAAAATTTCTCAATTCGGCGTGGGAAACGTTTTAATGCTGTTTTGCTATTCATTTTCAAACTGACTCCATCAAATGAAATGATTTCGTTAAATATGCCAAAAATGCAATCTGTAAAAGAGCGTTATAGTGATCTGTGACAGCGTTATAGTCAGATACAGGTTATAATATAAGAACAGCGTTATAAGATCAGCATAGAGCGAACTGCGTTATAACGGGGGCCTGCTGTATATCATTGACAATACCCCAACATGACCTGCTCTGGCAGCCTGTCTGCATTGCTCAGAAAACTTCATATCTGAGTGCACAATTACTCACAGACTTTTTTCATTTTCTACCACCCTAAATGTAGGACCACATAGTTGGTACATTTCTCTGGGGTTCCTTCTACCCACCCATATGCAGTATTTTGCATTTGTCAATGTTAATATTCAACTGCCACTTCTCAGCCCATCTGGCCAAATTTTCTAATTCCTGTTTCAGTAGCACACTGCCATTATTGTCATTAACAACCCTGCCAACCTTTGTGTCATCTGCAAACTTGGTTATTAAGCCAGATCTACCTTCATCAATATCATTTATAAATATATAAAATTACAATCAGCCCAACACCGAACGCTGGAGAACTCCACTAAAAACATTAATCCACAAAGAGCAACATCCAGTGATTACCATTCTATCTTCTCCCACTCAACCACCCTTTTATCCATTGTAGCAACTTACCCTTACTACCATACCTCCATGTCCAACAGTGTCAAAAGCTTTCATGAAATCCAAATATATGATATCAAAATTATTTTTTGCATTCAGTTCATTTGTAACCACATCATAGTATCCAATCAAATTTGTCATATAAGACTTTCCCTTAACAAACCCATGCTGTGTCTGATTTATTACTAGTCTTGTCTAGATGATCCTGCAATGCATCTTTAACCAGTGACTCCATTATTTTCCCCAGAACAGAAGTTAAACTAACTGGTTTGTAATTACTCCTGTCACCCTTAGATCCATCCCCGTTTGTGAATTGGGGATTCATTTGCACATCTCCAGTCCGTGGGGGCTTCCTCTGAGTCCAAGGATGCTCTCATAATTATGGCTAAGGGTTTTCTTACTTCCTTAGCTGCCTCATTTAATTAACTGGATAGATCCCATCCACCTCAGGTGCCTTGCTCATGTTTAACTTCAATGATTTCTACTCCACTTTGCTCTCAGTTATTACAAAATCATTAAGCACCTTGTTACAGTTTGATAAACTTCTGGAATTCTCCTCCCTTAATAACTGCTTATGTGTGAATGTAGATGCAAAATACTCATTCAGATTATCAGCTATCTGAACAAAATATCAACAGTTGCACCATCGATATCAAGTATACCAATCTGATTTATCCCCTTCCTTCTAGAGTTTATTTTAAGAAGTAAAGAAGCTCTTGCTGTTTTTCTTAACATCTTTTGCCAGATTTCTCGTAATCTGCCTTCACTTGCCTAACCTCCTTTGTGACTTGATTACAGGCTAGCCTATGGCTAGTCTGTAATCAATTAATTATATCTGCAATAGGCTTCTCTGTCACCTGATAATTTATACAGGCAGTTCTCACTTTAAGAGTTCCCGGGTTTACGAGTTTTCTTTCTTTTTTTTTTGTTTTTTTTTCAAGTATCAACAAAATCGAAAATATGAACATTAATTGCAATAAATGAATGTTTTAAACATTCATAAATACCACGTTCCAAACCAAGTGCATAGCTATACAATACAGTGTACCCTGCTTTACAATATTAATCAATTCCAGAGACACCACTATATCGTTAAAATATCATAATGTGAACCCAATAACACTTTTTTTTTTTTGGTAATTTGTTTAAAAATCTCGGAAGTTGAAATTTTCGCTGTAAAACTAAGGTATTTATCTCTCTAAAATGTCATTTTTAAGGTCACGAGCATGACCTTAAGGCCATATAAAAGGTCGTGGGGTGGTTTGCAAATTGTATTAGTTACCAATTCAAATCATTAAATGCACTACACTTTCATCGTTATCACATGTTCCATTATAAGAATCAATTTTGAACGGCTTTGTGATATTTTTCTCAAGTACATTTCTGGAGGTAACAACCATAAAGCAATTGCACTTTCCAGTTTATTGGGCTTTTCTGATATTGCATCTAATTATAAACAGGTAGTAAACTTGGTCTTCTTGCATTTGCAAAAATAGCGATAGCTGGAATTGTGTGGTTTTTTACGTTATTATGGTGAAATGTGTTTCCCCTTTACTGAAATCTTCAATTGTATAAAAAACAAATTTTCAAAATCTGTTCTTTATTCCTTTTATTTTAAGCTTTGTAAACTTGTTACTCCATGCGAATCGTGTTAGTTGCAATTTGTGTGTGCCATTAAAAAATGCTTATGCATGCAATCGTGAAATTTATAATTAAAAGAGAAGATTATCTTGGAAACAAATGCCTCTTGAAGCATATCTGAAGAATACGACTCCTTTGTGCAACAAACCGAGTGCTGAGCCAATAATGAGTGATCAACGAGTGTGCATTTAGTCGATGATGATGAAGAATAAACACTAACATTTGTAAGAGTGTTCTGGGTTTGAGATCCTCTTTCCTTTTTGGTCACTCTCCTTAATTTTCCATTTATCTTCTTAGTTTTATCCTTTAGATAGATGGTATGTGGGAGAAATACCACATACCATCTATCTAAAGATGGTATGTGGGAGAAATATTAGATTCGTGTCTCCTATCACTCTATCGTATTTAATCTTCTGCATATGAGTTAACCTGATTCCAGCATATCTTATCTAAGGTTGTCTGGCTAGTTTGCCTTTGGGTAACAAGTAATTTCTTTTTGCTATTGAGACTGTTGGTTTGTCGTTGCTGCCATTCGATTGGGCCTTAAGTTGTTGTTGGTTGTTGTCTATAAGGACGCACGTGATTGCCCTACAACCAGCATGCATTTAGTCAATGATGATGAAGAATAAACATTCTTTAACATTTGAAAAGTCGTAAATAATTTCTCTATTATTATAATTTGCTTGATTTTTCAGGCTACGTTTTCATTTCTTTCGATAAATCAATCATTGTTTAAACATAAACTAATTAGCTAACTAATTTCATTGTTGAGAACGTAACCCCTATATTTAACCTTATGTCTATGGGAAATAAATTCCCGCTTTACGAGTGCGCACTAGGAACGAATTAACTCGTAAAGTCGAGAACTACCTGTATGCCTCCCATGTCTTTTTCTTCTTTGCCATGCATCTCGTTAGTTCATCTGCCATCTATTTAGACCTAAACCTTGACCAATATTTCTTAATCAGTATGAAAAGCCTAGTAGCTTCCACGATTAGTTCCTTGAAGGCTTCCCACTTAGAATTTGCTGTTGGTGACATCATCAGTTGGTCCCACTGTACAGAATTTAAAAACTGTCAGAGACAACTACATATACATAAAGAAAAAATAAATAAGGAAAGAAAGTGAGGGAGACAGAGAGTGATAAAAGTGAATCAGAAGATTATAAAATATGCATAATAAAAATAAATAATTACAAAACTGATAAAAGGACTTGTCACACAACTTACAAAACCGACCTCTCATCAGGTGTCAAGGACCAGGATTGCAAGAAAGAAAAAAAGTAACATAAGTCTAATTCTGATGTAAACCACAAGCCAGAGGGTAAAAACCATAAACAAATAAAAATTAAAATAAAATTTTTTGTTACTAAAATAAATGAAAATGAAAATACAAAACTGTTTAAACAAAATAAAAATTACAAAGATTAAAAGGGGTTTTTAGAAAATGGCTTGTGAACTTTACACTGTGAAGTTTTCAATTTCTGTTATCAGTTCCAGTTTTAATTTCTCATCTTCATAGTGTCAGCTGTAAAGTTCAAAACCCGTTTTCTGAAACTCCCCATTTGATCCTTGTAATTTTCATTTTGTTCACAAAATTCTATTTTTATTTTCATTTATTTGGTAACAAAAAATTTAATTCTCATTTTTATTTATGATTATGCTTTTTAACCTTTGACTTTTGGTGTACATCAGAATTGAAGACAGATGTTGCTATTTTTCTTGCAATCCTGGCCACTGACACTTGATAAGAGGTCGGTTTTGTAAGTTGTATGGGAACATCCTCATTTTGTCAATTTTGTAATTATTTATTTCTTATTATGCACATTTTATTAGTTATCTTCTATTTCTCTTCTCTCACACTATCTCCCTCACTTTCTTTCCATATTATTTTTTCGTTTTATTGTTGATGCTCCACTTAGTTTTAGCATTTGCTGCCTTTGACTGCACTTGACTTCTCATTCCCCATTTCTCCACCTTCTTATTTTCACTTTCTTGTTATTCCATTCAACACATGTGAGTATATCTATGTGTGTATGCGCACACACATATATACCGGGTGGTTATAAAATACGTTACTCTATTTAGGAGACCCTAGTGTACAAATGGTTAGAGTTAGCGCTGTGAAAATAGGTGGGTATGTCATTTAGGGTATGGGGAAGTGATTTGTAGAAGAAAAAAAATCAGTTCAAATTTCTGCCACGGGAGAAATTGGCACTGTAAACATGGGATGGAATACTTAACTTATGATTAGATTTTAATATCAGAACTTAGAAATATACAGATATTGTTATATGTGCTTTCCTTCACTTGAGATGACATTCTGAAAACTGAGGACTGTGTGCAACAGTTTCGTGTGGCATCTCATTAGGGATGTTGGCTACATGCTGTTTAATGCTTGCTTTCAAATCGACAACCATCTGTATGCCACAACGGAAACTCTGTCTTTCAGGTATCCCCATAGCTAGAAATCACAGGGATTGAGATCTGAAGATCAGGCTGGCTAGAACTGCAGGAAGTCTCTAGAAACGATGCAATCATTTCCAAATGTTGAACACAGCAGTTCCTTTACTTGTCGACCAACGTGGGGAGGGGCACCATCTTGCATGAACACTACAGTCTCCAATAGCCTTTCTTGCATCTCTTAGAAGAACGCAGTACAGTGCACTAGTTACCATACACCTTACGAGGCCAAGAGGTGTAGACTCATCAGAGGAAAATGGTCTGATTATAAACTCTGCTACGAATCCAAATCATACTGTAACGTATTGACTTTGTGGTGGTCTTTCATGCACAGCAGATGGACAAGAAGTTTCCATATTCGGCAGTTTTGTGCATTTACAGTCTCATGAAATGTGCCTCATCAGACCACAAGATCATCTGAGCCCATGTATCATCAAGTTCCATACGAGCCAGAAATCGTAGAGTAAAGTCTATTCATTGTTGCTGAGCACAAGATTGCACTATGTGAATCTTGTACGGGAACCAGCGTAAAATTATTCGAAGCACTTTACGTACAAAAGATCAAGGAAGGTTCTCAAGTCTCTTGACACACCTCTGGCACTATTGACTGATAGTGTTTTGCATTCTGACTATTGCAACTGCCACTTCATCCACTACCTCCATTCCGACACATGGTCGTCCCCTGTATGGAATATGGAATTACACCTAACTTCCCTGGTCGCTTGAAATTTCTTTATTAGTTTTCGAAGCCCCACTGCCGTCAAAGGTCCTTTATGCAAACCTTTAGGTTTCCGATATTCACATAGTGCTGCATTAGTGTTACTAGTATTCTGGTAGAACAGTTTGACTAAACAAAACACATTCCTTTTTTGTAAGAGTCATTGGTTATTAAAGGTGGTATTGGCCTTTCTGCTTTTATCTAACAGGATGTCATTTGCATAAGCAGCATGTCTTCAAGTAAATGACAACTTTTACATATGTGCAGTGCCGTTTTTCCTCTGGTGACGGAAACTGAACAATTTTTTTTTCTTCTACAAATCGCTTTCCCGATACCCTAAATGACATACCAACCGATTTTCACGGCACTAACTCCAACCGTTTTGACACTAGGGTCTCCTGAATAGGGAAATTTATTTTATAACCACCCGGTACATATATATGTATAAATGCATTACAGAAATTTAAACATACCTGAATGCCTTCACCTTCTTGAGGAGACGGTGGAGGAGTTGCTTCCAAATCTGAATTATCTGAAGACCCAAATCTTTTCCGCTTTTTCTTTTTACTAAATTTCAAGGCTATCCTAAGAAGGAATATGGTAACTAATATTAGTATGGTCTAAACAAAAAAAAAACAGTTTATACAACATCAGCAAAAACACATACCAAATTCATTTGACCATACATTTGATAAATATATGTATATGTGTGTGGGTTAAGCTCCTGAGAAATGCAGCGAATACCGAAAACGCGAATACTGAGTTATGGCTCTCATAGTAATAGTAGTAGTGGCATGTGATGCAAGAAAGCAAGTGTATGAGCTTATGCAGTATCAGCCAAATGCCTGTCCAGTTCCTCCTTAAATTTATTTAACCTGTCAACTTCCACAACGACAGATGAAAGTCTGTTCCAACAATTGACCACCCGCTGGCTAAATGCAAATTTCAGCACATCTATTATACATCTGTCTTTTCTTAATTTGAATTTATGCCCCCTTAGGTTCGTAATCTGAACAAGTGGAAGGATCCCATCAGAATTCAGCGTGCTCAACCCATTCAAGGCCTTATATACCTCAATCAGATCACCGCGCAGGTGCCTAGTCTGCAGCCACTGCACTTTGCAGAACTTAAGCCTCTCTTGGTAAGAGGATCCCTTCATTCCCCTCACCAATCTTGTTACCCTTCTCTGTACACGCTCAAGTAAATCTACATCCTTCCTAAAATGAGGCCTCCAAGACCTATACACAGTACTCAAGGTGTGGCCTGACCATTGCCTTATAAAGAGGGACAATCACCTCCTTCTCCCTGCTAGCAAAATTCCTATATATCATTGACAAAACCCCATGACCTGCCCTGGCAGCCTGTCCGCATTGCTCAGAAAACTTTATATCTGACTGCACAATTACTCCCAGGTCTTTTTCATTTTCTACCACCCTAAGCGTAGTACCACACAGTTGGTACGTTTCTCTGGGGTTACTTCTACCCATATGCAGTACTTTGCACTTGTCAAGGTTAAACTTCAGTTGCCACTTCTTAGCCCATCTGCCCAAATTATCTAGATCCTGTTGCAGTAGCACACTGCCATTAACAACCCTGCCAACCTTTGTATCATCTGCAAACTTCGACATTAAGCCTGATATACCTTCATCAATATCATTGATAAATATACAAAACAACAGTGGACCTATCACCGAACCCTGTGGGACTCCACTAATAACATTAGTCCACGAACAGCAGCACCCACTGATTACTACCCTCTGTCTTCTCCCACTTAACCATCCTTTTATCCATTGTAGCAACTTACCCTTAATACCATTCTGCTCTAATTTGTACAATAGTCTTCCATGCGCAACAGTGTCAAAAGCTTTCCTGAAATCCAAATATATGATATCAAAATTATTTTTTGCATCCAGTTCCTTTGTAACCACATCATAATATCCTAATAAAGGGGTTCCATTCCAAAGTATGAAATATATAAGAAAAACTAGTCTAAAATTTTGTCTATGTATGTATTATATGTTCCTTCATAATATGACTACGTACATAGACAGCACATAGTGAAATGCAAGCATATGGCATCGAAATGAAAATAAGAAACAATTTAATATTAAATGTAATATTTATTAGAAATTTCAAACAAATCTTTCAAACCAGCACCTTTGCTAGCTAAAACTTATCCCGCCAGTGTTATCACCAATTTTGCTAAAGTGCTGATAAAGGAGTTTTGCCTTTTCACGAATGAGTGAACTTAACGGAATTTTATTTTGAGTTCGACCTTCTATCCACAGATTTAAAGCTTTTTCCATTTTTTCTAATTTAACATCACGAGTTACAGAGCAAATTTTTGAAACAATTAGCGCCTTTTTACACACACTACGGCAGATTTTTTCTTCTGATTTCTTGATTGATCGTACCGTTGCCTCATTGATTTTATAATGTTTTGCCACTGAGGAGACACTTTCACTATTAGAAATTTTGTCTAATAACTCAATTTTATTCGCTAATGTCATCACCTTCTTTGATCTTTTCACATTTCCCTTGTTATTCGTAGCCATATTTTTGTACAGATTAGAAAGAACTTGTCCACAATAAAGTCACTTTCTTCCGTTAGCACACTCGAAAAAGTGTGTTTTACACTGCAAAACGGTAGATTTATCACTTTTGTAAGCATATCAATTTATAAATTGATTATAAATTTATAAATTTATTCAATTTATAAGCATATAAATTAAAAGCAAACGACAAAAGCTTCCATGACAAGCTCATCACGCATATTGAACAAGGATTAGCGAGAAATATCCACGATCACGATTTTGTCACCCCTCTCCCCCCACCCACTGAGCGCTGTTTTGACCGGGAAAGATAATTTTAGCCACGCCCATGCTTTTTTTTATGGCGAAAAATGTTCACGGCGCTTTAAAATTCACATTTTTTTTTAAGTTTCATTTTATGTTAAATCAGCGACCGCGAATACGCAAAACCGCAAATACAGATACTGTGAATAGCAGGGGTTTACTGTGTGTAAATATATATATATATATTTTTTTAAAGCATTTTTATATATATCTTACTCTATGAAAAGTACACTGGACATTTTTATTTTTTGAACCTCCAAATTCTGAAGGAAATTGAGCCATTGATTCCAAAAATACCATTATATTTCTATCATGTCTCCATTGAGAGAGAGAGAGAGAGAGAGAGGGGGAGAGAGAGAGAGAGAGAGAGAGAGAGAGAGAGAGAGAGAGGGGGGGAGAGAGAGAGAGAGAGAGAGAGAGAGAGAGAGAGAGAGAGAGAGAGAGAGAGAGAGAGAGACTGAAATTTTACTAACTTCATCAATGATGAGTTTCGAATATCATACAGTAATATACCTATACTAACTTAATAGTGAGTCATTCATTTTAAAATACAGTAAACCCCCTATTCGCGGGGGTTACGTTCCTGAGAAATGCCGCAAATACCGAAAACGCGAATACCGAGTTATGGCTCTCATAGTAATAAATGGGTTCCGTTCCAAAGTATGAAATATATAAGAAAAACTAGTCTAAAATTTTGTCTATGTATGTATTATATGTACCTTCGTAATATGACTATGTACATAGACAGCACATAGTGAAATGCAAGCATATGGCATCGAAATGAAAATAAGAAACAATTTAACATTAAATGTAATATTTATTAGAAATTTCAAACAAATCTTTCAAACCAGCGCCTTTGTTAGCTAAAAACTTATCCCGCCAGTGATACCACCTGTTTCGCTAAAGTGTTGATAAAGGAGTTTTGCCTTTTCACGAATGATGAGTGAATAGCAGGGGTTTACTGTACTTGAATCAAACTATAATGTGCTTATGCACTCTATTTCCTTAGATATTGCCAATCAGAAAGTTTTTATTATAGTCCACTTTGTTTTCCCTGCTAAGAAACCAGCAGCAATCTCTTGTCATGGAAGTATCCCAGTGAGCTCGGTACAATTTTTCCATCACGGATATGTTCTGATTAAAAACATTCCCCTTGCACATCACTTACATCTCCCATATTATGAGAGAATAAACTGTGATAGGAATGAATAAATTTATTGTTTAAAGGCAGTCAGCAGCCAATATATTTAACATTGTAGTAACCTTTACACTAGAGATAATTATCATTCTTGCTTCCAAGAAATCTGTGCACGATTACTTGAAATCATCAAGCTGCTAGTTCAGTATAATTATCCATATCTCTGAAGTGATTTGTACAGTTTTTGCAGAGTAACTTAGTGTGAGAACCTGTCAGATATCCTGCCACTAAGTTCTGAATTACATGCTTGTTCAAAATATATCATCCTTGGGGAGTTTCTTTATTTCAGGCCATTAAAAATTTCTTCTTTCAGTTCTGTATCTGTTAAACTGAGAAACACCTCCCTTAAGTAGCAGAATTCATTATCTCCTTTTCCAGAGTCGTTACAAAATTCTTTGGATACAACAACAAAAGCTTTAGATGCAAAACTACAAGAAGAACCTTTCTTTGGTTCAACCAAAGGAATATATTTTATATTACCTCTTCACAGTAAAAATTCCTACTTAATGTTTTCTGTTGCACTGTCCCAAAAACATAGAAAAATAACAGTATTCTGTGAAATCCCCCTGCCCTGCAAAATGAGTAATCCAATTACCACAGGCCAGCACAGCACAGACATTTCAAACAATGTGATGGAAATTCACTACATGGAAATTCAGGTCAGGATCATGGACATATTTTCATGTTTCTTTCAAACAAACAGCATGCTCTGAGGACGAGAGTTGCCGGTGCAGACGTGCCTTTCTGCCACTCTTGGAACAGAGAAGTTTTTTCTGATTTATTTTTTGCTTTATTAGTTTAAATTGACATATTAACTTATTTTCTAGAGTAGCTTTATATTCCTATTTACAGTACTTAAGTTTAAAGTAACTTAGATAGAGATTCTGTAGGTATTACTTAGTATCGGAAAGGGTATCAAATCCACGTGTTTACCGTTCGTAAAAAGCCGCCATTGTTACGGGAAAATTAATCAGTAAAATCTATTAATCTTGTCGAATTCATTGGCAATTAAATTGTACTTTTAACTATACATATAACCACTTAGGTTACGTAACATAAATAATTAGTAAAAATAAATAATTAATACATAACGATACGGAAGTTATATAAAGGGATTTCGTAGATAACACTCGTTACTGAAACAAATATTTCGTAGATAACACTCGTTACTGACACATAAATATTCGTAGATTTCGTAGATAACACTCGTTACTGAAACATAAATATAGCGTTATAACTGTGTTGGGATACAAGTTTATGATTTAATTTTATATTGAAATTGAAATTTTATTGAAAGTAAATCGAAATCATGACTCAAACCAGAGCAGCAAAGCAAAAAGGCTCAAGCTAATGGGAATGATGTGGCTCAGTGGAGAACTGAGGGGGGCAGTTGCCCTCTGAATCACAGCCTTTTAAGATGCACAATTTGCTTGATGTTTGCGGAGCAGTCAGGTATGGGACATGATACTGCCATGGGGGATGTCTTTGTATGTGCGCGATGCAAGGAGTGTAAGGAAATCAGGCGCCAACTCAGCATTGTTATGGGCCTATATGAGAGCTTGAAGGACAGGGTGGATGCCCACGAAGGATTACAAGTGAGGGGCCCCATCAAGCTCTCAGCTGCCCACACCAATGCCAGAGCTTGCACTTGGTCATCACGCAACACAGCGGCAACACCCCAAGGCAGAATGCGCTGGTCCCAAAGGAACTAGTAGTTTTTGGTGACTCTATTGTCAGGGAAACGGGAAACATGCTTTGTAAAAAGGATAGGTGGAACAGGACCAGGGTATGTCTGCCAGGGGCAATGGTTGATGACGTTGAAGAGGGGATATCATCTTTTAAGGGCACAAAAGGTGATATAGTTGTACATATAGTTGTACACACGTTGGCACTAATGATATTAAGAGTAGGAGACCGGCAGAAATACTTAACAAGTACAGGTCACAGAAGAAAAAAAGCCGTGAATTAGGGTTGAATTTAAAGTGTCTGCAATTCTGCCCAGACATGATAGGACGGGGTATATGATGAGAGCCCTGTCGATCAATTCGGCCCTGGAAAGATTGTACAGGGCTCAAGGGGTAGAATTTTTTTCAGCCTGGTCTGTACTTGTTAACAGGAGAGAGTGCTTCTACAGGGATGGGATAAACTTAAATAGAAAGGGTGCAAGAATGTTTGCTGATGCTATCGAGGCAGCGTTAGGTGGGTCGGAAAACTGCTAGATTGGGGTGATACAAGGACTAATAGATTAACAGTAGCCACTTGCAGAGGAGAAAGTGATTCTTGCACTGCTTCTATTGGAATGAGCAGCAGCCTGGAAAATAAGATGCAGGATATTACAGAGACTGCTGGGAATCATGGGGGTACAAGTAAACACATGGGTTGTGTTAGGGTGGCTAAGAGGAAGAGCAGGTGCATGTATACTTGCGTATACACCAATGCTAGGAGTTTAGTAAATAAATTTGATGAATTTGAGTTATTGCTCAAACCATCAAAGGCAGATATTGTTGGGATTTCAGAGACGTGGTGTCACACAGATATAAGGAATGCAAAACTGGAATTTGGGGAGTACAATGTCTACAGAAAGGATAGACAGGATAGGAAGGGAAGAGGGGTTATGCTATTAGTTAAGAAACACATAAAATCCAAGGAAGTGAAGCCAGTCGACATCACTGGACAGTGCAGTGTCGAGTCAGTTTGGTGTGACATAAGCATTGGGAGATCAAAATTGAGAGTAGGAGTGTGCTATAGGCCTCATGACTCTGATGAGTATAATAAGAAACTGTACAGAGAAATAGAGTGGGCCAGTAAATCAGAGAGTCTTATAATGGGGGATTTTAATTTCCCAGATATTGACTGGAATTTGGGGGCTGGTCACTAACTCACTAACAAGGCTTTTGAGGATTTATTGGATGATTGTTTTCTACATCAGCATGTTCGAGAGGCAACTAGAGGGAGTAATACTCTTGATTTGATTATCAGTAGTGATTCTTCATGCATTAAGCATCTGCAGATAAATGAACCACTAGGTGGCAGTGATCACAGTGTTCTGAAGTGGGAGTTACTCAAAGAGGTAACTACCATTAGGGGTAAAGGGAAGTGGTATTGCTTTCGTAAAGGCGACTACGATGGACCGAGACAGTATTTAAATTCTATACAGTGGGATCAACTGATGATGTTACCAACAGCAAATTCAAAATGGGAAGCATTCAAAGAACTTATCTTGCAAGCTACTAGGCTTTACATACCAACTAAGAAATAATGTTCAAGGTTTAGGCCTAAATGGATGTCAGATGAACTAATGAGGCATATGGCAGAGAAGAAAAATGCATGGGATACATACAAATTAACCCATGACACAGAAGCCTATGATAGATACAAGTTGGTCTGTAACCAAGTTACAAAGGAGGTTAGGCAGGCGAAGGCAGATTACGAGAGATCCTTGGCAAGGGATGCGAAGAAAAACAGCAAAGAGTTCTTTACTTATGTAAACTCTAGAAGGAAGGGGATGAATCAGATTGGTCCACTTGATATCGATGGGTCAACTGTTCATGACCCTGCTCAGGTAGCTAACAAACTAAATGAATATTTTGCATCGACATTCACACATGAGGAGTTATTCAGCGAGGGAAATGCCAGAGGTGTATTCAACTCTAGCAATAAGCTAGAGAATCTTGGAATAACTGAGAGTAAAGTGGAGGAGAAATTGTTGAAGATAAACACAAGAAAGGCACCTGGGGTGGATGGGATCTATCCAGTTATATTAAAGGAGGCAGCAAAGGAAGTAAGCAAACCCTTAGCCATAATTATGAGAGCTTCCTTGGACTCAGGGGAGATACCCATAGACTGGAAATGTGCAAATGTGACCCCAATTCACAAGGGAGGATCAAAGGCTGACACAAGTAATTATAGACCTGTGAGTTTAACTTCTGTTCCCAGAAAATTAATGGAGGCACTGGTTAAAGAAGCACTGCAGGATCATCTAGACAAGACTTTAGTTATAGCACGGACACAGCATGGTTTTGTTAAGGGGAAGTCTTGCCTGACCAATTTGATTGGATACTATGATGCAGTCACAAAAGAACTGGATGCCGGGAATAACTTTGATATTATATACTTGGATCTTAGAAAGGCTTTTGATACTGTTGCACATGGAAGGCTGCTGCACAAATTGGAGCAGTGTGGCAATTGAGGCAAATTGCTGCTATGGATAAAGGGGTGGTTGAGGGGAAGAAGAGAGTGGTAATCAATGGACACTGCTCATCGTGGACTAATGTTGTTAGTGGAGTCCCTCAGGGTTCAGTATTGGGTCCTTTATTGTTCTCTGTATTTATAAATGATATTGATGATGGTATATCAAGCTTAATGTACATGTTTGCAGACGATACGAAGGATGGCAGGGTTGTCAAGGACACTACTGACACTATGCTGCTGCAACAGGATCTGGAAAGGTTGAGCAGATGGGCTGAGAGCTGGCAAATGAAGTTTAACATTGACAAATTTAAAGTACTACATATGGGAAACAGCAACCCCAGAGCAATGTATCAACTCTGGTACTACACCGACAGTGGTAGAGAATGAAAGGGACCTGGGGGTGGTTGTGCAGGCAGATATGAAGTTATCTGAGCAGTGCAGACGGGCTGCAAGAGTAGCTCATGGCGTATTGTCAATGATATATAGGAACTTTTCTAGCAGGGATAAGGAGGTGATTATTCCCTTGTATAAGGCAATGGTCAGGCCACACCTAGAGTACTGTATACAGGCCTGGAGGTCTCATTTCAAGAAGGATGTAGAGCTGCTGGAACGAGTAGAGAGAAGAGCAACAAGATTAGTGAATGGAACAAAGGGGGTGCTCTTACGAAGAAAGGCTAAAGTTTTGTGAATTACAGTGTCTGGAGACTAGGCACCAGCGAGGTGATCTGATAGAGGTGTACAAAGCCTTGAATGGTTTGAGCATGCTCAATGCTGATGGGATTCTTCCTCTTGCTCAGAATAATCACCTGAGAGGGCATAAGTTCAAATTGAGGAAAGACAGACAGATGTAGGATAGATGTGCGGCAATTTGCCTTTAGCCAGCAGGTGGTTGGTAGGTGGAACAGACTTCCATCCCTTGTCGTGGAAGTTGATAGCCTAAATAAGTTTAAGGCTCAGCTGGACAGGTATTTCGAACGAACAGAGGGGTGAAGTGGAAGTGGTTATTTTTTATTTATTTATTTTACTTATTTTTTTTTTTTTTGGCTGATGCTGCATAAGCTTGCTTTCTTGCATCAAATGCCTCTACTAATGCTAATAAAGGGAACTCGTGGGAATGAATTTCCATCATACAACTAACTACTTTTAAACTTAATTTTGAAGCATCAATAATTACACGCCATTCACTAGGATTGTGTTCGATGCCCAGTTCATTCAGAAGGGCAATAATATTGTTCCAGAAGAGGATACTGTTTTCTATAAAGAAATATTCTGAACAATTATTTGAAAACGTTACATTGAACACACTGTTTTTCAATAGCTATTTCTGTAATTTTAGTTCCTGCTTCTAATAACACTTCCAGTGATGAACCTAGAACCAAGGAGTTCTTGCTTACTCTCCAGATGTCCTTGAAGCTGTCGCAGACATTCTCTCAGATATGCCAGACAAGCTGTGCTGCTACCTGAGAGCCTAAAATGCTGATGGAACTGATATTTGCGTGACACTCAAGACAAGTGGACCCACCTCCGGCGAAGTCTGGACAGCCTGTGACAGCCAAATTCTCTGCCTGCACCTTCACGATGGTGGCAATGTTAGTAATCCTGGGTATTACCCCCAAGCGCAAGCACACTGTGGGTGACCACCCAGGTGTGAACCAACGTAAGCAGGAGTAGAGGAGTGGTGCCACACCACATGGAGGAATGCCGTCGATCTGTGTTACCAGGCAATACTAGGTGGTAGATGACTCTCATCAACCAGCGCAATACCACCACTTTGCTTACTGGAAATTGAAGTGGTAGAATCTATGTTTAGATTCCAGAGTTAAGTTCCAGTCTGCCCTCCCCCATCTCTGCCATCATGCAAATTATTCCCTGTATGATTCCTTTCACCTCAAATGTGGTACTTGTGCATACAGTCAGTCCTTGTATAGTACAATAGTTGTGTTCCTAGAAATCCTCGTGCAATGCAAAATCATGCAATATAAACAACAGGTCCTGTGGGAAAAATAGGGTTAGGTGCTGACCACCCAAGATTGAACACATATGATTTGTAATCAAAACATTACCAAACAAAAATTATCCTAATAAAATACGTAAGTATTTTATTACGACTATTACGTAATAAAATATTCCTAATGCTTTTGCTTCTATCATAAGCAAAACTTGTTTTTTGTTTGATTTTCTATCCAAAGAGATGACAGCCATTCCATCTCTTCCAATTCTTTCTGTCTTAATCTAATGGATTTTCATTACACTTTGAGTTGTTCCTGCTATAAAAGTTGTTTTTATTTTCTATGCATTCTTTGTAATTCTCGGCGTTGCCTCATTTAGGCCTGTAGCACGTGCAATATCACATGGTCTTTCATTTCACTCAAAGCATTTCATATTTTTCTCTATCGACGGAGGCGGACTGGCCATAAGCCTTACTAGAGAAACCACGGTGGGTCGGAGGCCAATGTGATTTTGGCCATAAACGCAAGATGAGGCCAGTACAAATTTTCCCAGGTAAGAATTTTTTGACCCAGTCCGCCTCTGTTTATCAATATTGCTTTTCTTTTTCCTTCTGAATCTGTACTGTCTTCACCAGGATGCTTCCTTTTCGCACCTTTTAAGTATTTTACTCATTTTTAGGGAATAAAGCACAATTACAAAATGAGGAGGCACGCCCGATACACATAAACAAAGCTGTGCGCGTGTAGCAACTGAATAAACAACACTGTAAAGGCAGAGACAACTCTACCTCACTAGTGCACATTTTACTAAAGCACATTTCTGGGGGTTACTACCATAAAACAATAAAAACAATTTCCAGTTGCGTTCCTGCTAGTGGAATCTGTTATAAACTGGTAGTAAAGTCGATCTAACTACATTTGCGATAATACCGATAGCTGGAATTTTACGTTATTATGGTGAAATGCGTTTCCCCTTCACTGATATAAAAAACAAATACATTTTTGGAATCTTCTCTTCATTCCTATCGTATTGCATTCAGTTGGGGTGATTCTGGTCCGACTGCCATGTCTCGTAAACCCAGAAGCGACTCGTGCATTAGCGAATTCAGTTCGTGTTATATACAATATCGTTCCCCTATTTATAAATTGTGTATGATCGAATTCGTGTAGTGTAAACATGTGTTATACGAGGACTGACTGCACATCCATTCCAATATTCCCTATCAAAGACTTGGTAATTTGGAATCTCCTCTTTTCGATCTCCTCTGGCTTAAAATCTCTCAACCTCATTCTCTCAAAGTCGTCTCTACCATTCTCTCAACTCCACCAATCACTTGGAACTCTGAGTACCTCTCTTGACTTTCTCCAGTCTAACTTTCCAAATAGTGAGGTAATTTTCCTTGGTGATTTTAATGTTCACAACTCCAGCTGGCTTCCGTTTTCTAGTCATACAGACCCAGCTGGTCGAGATGCTGAGACTTTTGCAATTACTAATGACTTAGAATGGATTGTTCATTTACCTACCTGAATGCTGCACAATCCCAACCATACAGCCAACATGCTTGATCCTTTTCTCACAAACAACCCTTCTAAGTACACAATCAAACTGAGTGGTCCTTTATGCACCTCAGATCACAACTTGGTGATTGTCTCTTCTCCAATGAAGCCTTTATCTCATGGCTATTTCCAACCTCGCATTGTTTGGCATTACAAGAATGCAAAATGGGATGACCTGCAAGATTTCTTTTCTTCTTTTCCTTGGTCGGATTACTGTTTCAAAACTTCCAATGTCAATGTTTGCTCAGATCATGTCAGTGAAATTATTCTTGTGGGAATGGAATCCTTTATTCCACATTCCACCTTACAATCAAGTCCTTTATCTAAGACTTGGTTTTTCAATAAATGTGATAAGGCTGTTCAAGAGAAGAATGCTGCATATCGTAATTGGCTTGTTTCCAATTCTTCAGTTTCATTTTCTGCCTACACCAGAGCTCGCAACAATTGTAAAGCAGTTATTAATCAGTCCAAACTAGAGTTTCAACAGGCTAAGAGTAGAAAACTTGCTTCTTGCCCTAATGGTAACCGAGCATTCTGGTCTCTTGCCAAAGCTATTGGCCACAACTTTTGCCCATCTCTGCTCCCACCTCTGTCAAAACCACATGGTTCTGTTCTCACTTCAGCCAAGGATAAGGCTGACCTGCTAACATCCCATTTTTCTTCCAACTCATGTATTAATGATCTTGATAAAGCACCTCCCACCATTCCCAGCATGCGCCATTCAATGTGTCCTGTGGTCTTCAGTCAAATAGATATCAGAAGAATTTTGACTAATCTTGATGCTAAGAAAGCCCAGGTCCTGATAGTATTTCTCCATTTGTTTTCAAAGCTTGCGCTCTTAAACTTACTCCTGTTTTTGCTGCCTTTTTTCACTTTTTTATTCCAAAGGTGTTTTTCCTTCTGCTTGGATATTTGCTCATATCCAATAAATTTCTAAACAGGGTGACAAATCACACCCATTCAATTATCGCCCCATTGCAATTACTTCTACTCTTTCTGATGTAATGGAGAAATCAATTAACCGCCAACTTTTAAAACTATCTAGAAACCTTCTGTCTGATCAAAGATAGCCAATATGGATTCCATCAGTGTTTACCCACTGGTGATATTCTGGCTTATGTTACCAATTTAGGGACAAATTCAATGGAAAAGTTTGGTGAAACACAAGCAGTTGCTCTTGACATCTCAAAGGCTTTCGATTGTGTTTGACATAAAGGTGTTCTAAACAAGCTTCCATCTTATGGTTTGCCAACTGTTTTTTGTAATTGGTTATCCAGTTTTCTCTCTGACCGCTCACCGAGGGTGAGGGTCAGAGAGAAAACTGTATAACCAATTACATCTAATCACTTCTTTAGCCGATTGCCTCTCTATCTTCTAACTTCTCCACTAATGCTGGTGTCCCCCAAGGTTCAGTTCTTTTCCCCCACTCTTTTTCCTCTTATATATTAATGACCTTCTTCCATTGATCGGAAATCCCATCCACAGTTTTACTGATGATAGCACATTGCATTCCACTTTCCAGTTTGAGAAACCTTGCCATGCCCAATCAGCTTCAACTTCTCAAATATCCACTAACAATTCCTTAAATGCTGATCTCCAGGTAATTCTCCAGTGGTGCAAAGACAACTTAGTTGATTCCAATCCTTCTAAAACTCAGTCCTATATTATATCTCGCAAAAAAGATTCTTCTGCTTCTATGCTTACCTTTGGTGACACCCCGAATTCTAGGCAAGGTGATAGGCAGGTTAGGGATTACCCTTACTTCTAATCTCTCTCTTGGCACAAGCATATTAGAAATATTGCTTCCTCTGCATCTAAAAAACTTGGTTTTCTCTTTCGCTCTCGGCATTACTTTTCCTCCAAACAGCTGTTCACTCTGTGCAAATCACAAATCTGCGCTACCATGGAATATTGTTCCCACATCTGGGGTGGTGACCCCAAAACCTTTCTCAGGCTTCTATATTCCATTCAGAAAGGGGCAGTTAGGTTAACTAATGAATTATCTCTAACAGTCTCTCCACTCTTGTCTCATATACATACTGTTACTGCTGCATGCTCTACAGATACTTCCATGGGCACTGTTCTTCTGAATTGGCTTCTATAATCTCCACTCTCTCTTTCAAAACAGTCTGAACACATGCTGCCACCAGCCAACATTCATTTACTGTGTAACTTGAAACTCACAGAAACAACTTTTCATCTTCCTTATTTATTCATTCAACTGCTGTTTTCTGGAACAACCACTGTTCATACGTATTTCCTGAAAATTGCAGTCTACAGAAGTTCAAGTCTGATGTCAACAAATATCTTCTTTTGTCTTCTCAACCTCCAACCCATGTACAGGTTACTAAGTTCCTCTCGTGTTTGGGGTTTTCATAAAAAAAAATATATATATATATATGTTAAAATCACATTATGTTTTAATTTTTTTAATTTAAACATTTCCCTTCATTTTTTATGCAAAGGTTAAGCCAACATATTGCTCACATTCATACTTTACGTTGGATACATCAAACAAGTCTTTACATATTTCTATACCACCTTGTGGTCAATAGCTGATAAGCCTCCCAGTGGTTCAGCGTCCCCCACAAGGCTCGAATCGTCAGGATTTTTAAGTTTGCCGTGGTGATTCCTATAAGACAGAGTTGGTCCGCAGAAGTGTGGAACCAGACCCCCCTATAGGAGATGGTAATAGATGACACTACAGGTTGAAGAAATCCCACCGTGAAAGAGAAGGAAGGTAAGTCCTGTGAACTGTGTTGCTTTGGAAATGGTACTTAGATAAAGTGAGAGATTATTTTAGAGTAAGGTTGGAGAAACACAAGAAATAAGGAAATGTTTAGTACTGAGGTGGTTTATTGGTTGAAGTTGTAAAGAAAATTGATATTGCTAAATGAAGAGACATTACATGGAATTGTTGGCATTAAGTTAGCAACTTATGGATTCTGTTGTCAAGAGAATTGATATTGGAGATAAAGATTAAATTAGTTTAGTGTTTGAAGCTGTAGAAAGAACTGAGATTGAGAGAAATTTTATATTTTATGGAAATGATAGCATGTATTAACAGATTAAATGAGAAAAATGAATAGATTAGATGTAAATGAACACCAGTTATGTATTGTAAGTAGATTTGTATGATAAATGACTTTTGTTTTATATTTGTGTCATTGCTCTTGAGAAACTGACAGCTCACATATAATATATATATGTTTGTTTTAATACAAATTAATATTATTAATATATGATATAATATATATCATTTTTGGTGGGGGGAAGAATATCCCTCGGCTTCTGTAAATTCTCATTTTTTAGCGCAGTCAGGTAGCTTGTGGGGAGTTGCTATAAGAAAATCATAACAATAGCCACTGACGGCAATACTAAAGTGCAGGGAAATAAAAATTAATAAATAAAAAAAATAACCCCTCCCCCCTCAACTTAGATTTAGTTTCCTCACCAAGCTTAAATGTCAATTCCTCTTTTTAATTAATACAGATATAGTACCATAAAAAGTCAAAAAGGAATTATTTTTTGAAGGCGAGGGAATGATGGGGGTGGGGGGGTTAAACTGCAACTCGTCTACGACTATCCCAGAAGAAAGCACCAACCAGCACAGAAACCAAAACGACATTTTCTGCCATTAATTAAATATGTACCAAAATAGATACAGTTTAAATGATAACACTTATTTCCTGAAAATTAAAGTCTACAGAAGTTCAAGTCTAATGCCAACAAATATCTTCTTTTGTCTTCTCAACCTCCAATCCAAGCACGGTGCTAAGTACTATAGTTTCTAATACCTCTCGTGTTTGGGGTTTTAATAATAAAAAAAAAAACCCTCTCCAAAAGAAGTCTTCCTACAATCCAGTCTAAATCTCTTTTCTTGTAATCTGAAATTACCGCCCTTCTGGAGTGCCCAGAAGAGTGTCGAGCTGCCAAACTAACTCACACATTCAAAGCCTTTCTTCATATAGGTATCCTTTTGCAGATCTCATCAAATGGGTTGCACATCTTTGGACATTTTCAAGATATGTATGCAATATATAACATATATGGGAAGGGAAGAAATAATTTGTGGATTTATATTTTTCTGAAATGAGATAGCTCAACAAATCTTTCTAAAACAGCCAAATATAAAATTTCATGAAACCACTCCATTACGAATTAAGTTATTACATGTGGATGGACAGACAGAGTAAAGACAGTAGGTTCTACATTCATATTTGCAAACTTGCCTAAAAAGAAAGATGCATTATAACATTTTATATATGATTGTATTTATTTATATATTTACGGCTTACACCTTCATCTAATATCTTCTGCCAAAACTTTTTGTTACAAATCATGTAATATTACCAACAAACAGTGCTCCACTTGTGAATCCTCCTCTCTCTCAAAGATTTTTTATTAAACTAATTTTCCGGGGAGTGAAGAACGATTAAAATTTAATCAATTTGTAATTTATGAAACAAAATTCTTTTCAAAAAACTTCTTAGCAAATATTAATATAAAAATTAATAAAAAGTTTCAACTTACTTTGGAAGTTTTTTCTTTGGAGTTGATTTTGTTTTATTTTCTTTAGATGAAGATAAAGCCTTGTTGCTTTTATTTTTTGCTTCCTTTTTATCCTTTTTTGATTTACTATCTTTGAGTTCTTTTGGATCTTTTATTTCATTCATATCAAAAGTGATCTCAGCATCTATGCTCACTCCAGTATCATTTAAAACTTTTGTTTCTTTGGATTCTTTTGATTCTTTGTTTACTTTAGGTTCTTTGGATTTTGATTTTTTGGGTTTTTTTGGCTTTGGCTCCTTACAATCTGAAGAATCTTTGTTTTCTTTATCTTTATTAGCCTTTCTCTTTTTTGGCTTCTTTGGAGTTTTATTTTCTTGATCATTTTCAATGGTCATTCCAGAATTTACACCTTCTGTAGAGATATCCTACAGAAAAAGAGAAACATTATTAATAGGAAAGCTGTCATAAAGTTATAACAATAATCACTAATTATACACACTTACATAAATATATAAATTTCTCAGTTAGACCCAAGTATTAAATTACAAAATAACATGAAATAAACGAAGTCACTGTTCAAATTAATGACTCATAATTTGAATAATATATACCAACTTGATTAAAGACAAAATCATTCCACATTATTGAAAATAATAAATACAGAATAAAACATTTACAAAAACAATATAAAATAAAATACAATCTAGAGATAAAACGATACAGTAAAAGTGATGAAATTATAGAATTAAAAGCTATAAAACAGTAGTAGTAATAGTAATGGAGGCATGTGGTGCAAGAAAGCAAACACGTAGGATCTTATGTAGGATCAGCCAAAAAAAAAAAAAAAAGAATTTCACATATCCATTCCCTCTAAATGTTTATCCAGTTCCTCCTTGAATTTATTTAAGCTATCAAACAACGACAGACAGAAGTTTGTTCCAGCATTTAACCACCCACTGGCAGAAGGCAAATTTCTACACATCTATTCTACACTGTCTTCCCTCAATTTGAATTTACCCCCTCAGGGGTTTGCAATCTGAGCAAGTGGAAGAATTCCATTAGAATTCAGTGAGCTCAACCCATTCAAGGCCTTATACACCTCAATCAGATCATCTCAGAGGTGCCTAGCCTCCAGCAGCAGCAATTTGCAGAACTTAAGCCTTTCTTGGTAAGAGGACCCTCTTTGTTCTCCTCACCAATCTTGTTGCCCTTCTCTGCACAGGCTCAAGCAACTCTACATCCTTCGTAAAATGAGGCCTCCAGACCTGTACACAGTACTCAAGGCATAGCCTGACCACTACCTTATACAAAAGGATAATCACCTCCTTTTCCAGACTAGTAAAATTCTTGTATATTATTTAAAATAACCCCATGACCTGCTCTGGCAGTCAGTCTGCATTGCTCAGAAAACTGCACATCTGACTGCACAATTACTCCCAGGTCTTTTTCATTTTCTACCACCTTAAGAGTATGGACACTTAGAAACATACAAATTACACAATTTGTATGTTTCTCTGGGGTTATGTCTACCCATATACAGTACTTTGCATTTGTCAAGGTTACACGTCAGTTGCCACTTCTCAACCCCTCTGCCCAAATTTTCTAAATCCAGATGTAGTACCACACTGCCATTACTGTCATTAACAACTCTGCCAACCTTTGTATCATATGCAAACTTCGACATTAAGCCAGATATACTTTATCAAAATCATTTAAGAATATATAAAATAACAATCGGCCCAACACCGAACCCTGGTTTCTCCACTAATAACATCAGTCCACGAAGAGCAGTGTCCATTGATTACCACTCTCTCTCTCTCTCTCTGTTTTCTCCCACTCAACCATCCTTTTATCCATTGTAGCAACTTGCCCTTAATGCCATACTGCTCCAATTTGTACAGTAGTCTTACATGTGCAACAGTGTCACAAGCTTTCCTGAAATCCAGGTGTATAATATCAAAATTATTTTTTGCATCTAGTTCGTTTCTAACCACATCAGAGTATACGATCAAATTTGTCTGACAAGACTTTCCCTAAAGAAACCCATACTGTGTCTGAATTATTACTGCAGTCTTGTCTAGATGATCCTGCAATGCACCTTTAACCAGTGACTCCATTATTTTATCCAGAACAGAAGTTAAACTAACTGGTCCGTAATTATTCGTGTCACCCTTCGATCCCCCCTTTTGAATTGGGGACACATTTGCACATTTCCGGTCAGTGGGGACCTCCCCTGAATCCGAGGATGCTCTCATATTTATGGCTAAGGGTTTGCTTACTTCCTTTGCAGCCTTTTGTAATATAACTGCATAGTTCCCATCCATCCCAAGTGGATGGGAACTATCCAGTTATATTACAAAACTATCAACTTCAACAATTTCTCCTCCACTTTGCACTCAGTTATTACAAAATCATTAAGCACCCTGTTACAGTTTGATAACTTTCTGGCATTTTCAAATCTTAATAACTCCTCATGTATGAATGTAGATGCAAAATACTCATTCAGATAATCAGCTATCTGAAAAGGATCATCGACAGTCGAACCATCGATATCAAGTGGACCATCCCCTTTCTTCTAGAGTTTATATAAGTAAAAAAGGTCCTTGCTGTTTTTCTTTGCATCCTTTGCCAAAAATTTCTCATAATCTGCCTTCACTTGCCTATCCTCCTTTGTGACTTGATTACAGACTAGCCTATATCTGCAATAGGCTTCTGTGTCACCTGATAATTTATATGCAACCCATGCATTTTTCTTCTTTGCCTCGAGTCATATTAGTTCATCTGACATCTATTCAGGCCTAAATCTTTAACAATATTTCTTAATCAGTATGAAAAGCCTAGTACCTTCACAATTAATTCATTGAATGCTTCACACACAGAATTTAAAAACTGCCTCAGACTACTGCATTCACCTTTATGGAAGCAAAACCCTTCCCTTTATCACTTATGGTAAGTAATTATATCTTTAAGTAAATCCCACATCAGTACACTGTGATCATTGCCCCTTGGTGGTTCCTTTATCTGCAAATTCTTTATACCCTAATAATCACTGCTGATAACCAGATCAAGAATATTACCCTCTCTGGTTGCCTCTCGAACATGCTGCTGCAGAAACAATCATCCAATAAATCCACAAAAGTCTTGCTAGTGTGCAAGTGACCAACCCACAAGTTCCAGTCCATATCTGGGAAGTTAAAATCCCCCATTATAACACAATCTGATTTACTGGCCCATTCTATTTCTCTGTAAAATTTTTCATTGTATGTACTCATTAAAGTCATTAGGCCTATAGCACCCTCCTACTCTCATTTTGCTTTCCCAGTGCTTACGTCACACCAAACTCTGACTCAATATTGCACTGTCCACATATGCAACTGGATGCACTTACTTAGATTATGTTTTTCTTAATTAAATGCATTAATTCCTCCTCCCTTCCTATCCTATCTATCCCTTCTGTACACAGTGTACTCCTGAAATTCCAATTCTGCAATGCTTATATCTGTGTTACACCATGTCTCTGATATCCAAACAATATCTGCCTCTGATGTCTTGACCAGCACTTCAAATTCATTTATTGTATTTCTAGCACTGGTGTAAATGCAAGTATACATGCACATTCTTATTCTTAGTTACCCTAACATAGCCCATGTATTTATTCATTTCATGATGACTCCCACCAGTCCCTGAACCCACAAGCACCCCGCCGTCCAGGCAACTGCTCATTCTAATAGAAACAGTGCAAGAATCACTTTCACCTCTGCCTGTTGCTACTATTAACCTTTTAGTCTGTGAATCCTCCCAAGCTAGCAATTTTATGACCCACCTAACACTGCCTTGACAGCATCAGCAAACACTCTTGCACCTCTTCTATTTAAATGTATCCCATCCCCATAGAAGCAGTCTCTTCTATTAACAAGCACAGACCACACTGAGAAAAATTCTACCCCATGAGCCTTGCACAATCCCTTCAAGGCCTAACTGACTGACAAGGCTCTCGTCATTTACTCCCTCCTATTACGTCTGGACAGAATTGCAAACACTTTCAAATTTAACCCTAACTCATGACTTTTTTTTTCAGCATTGACCTGTACTTGTTAAGTAAATCTGCAGATCTGTCACTCTTAATGTCATTAGTGCCATCATGTACAACAATATCACCCTTTATACCTTTAAAAGATGATATCTGTTCTACAACATCATCAATTTTGCCCCTGTCACTAAATCATACTAAAATTATTACAAAGTTAATATCACTCATATACCAGATGAAATTAAATATATATTTTTTTAAGCTAATCGCCTAAATCACTATACAATATAAGGTGACGTTTCAGGCATCTAATCGATACCTATCATTAGACCGTGCTGCTGTCAGTCTCCTCTTGCCTATGCTTCAAGAAATATGCATACCTTTCTGGAAGCAAGAGGAATTGGATAGCATCATGGTTTAATGATAGGTATCAATAAGATGCCTGAAACATCACTTTAAATTGTATAGTGCTTTAGGCAATTAGCTTAATAAATTGTTATTAATTTCGCATGGTATATGAGTGGTGTTAATTATAATAATAATCGAAAACAACCACATAACTTAACGGAAAATAACCATGTAACGTCCTTCCCTAACTATATTAAAACACACTAAAACTTTGAAAGGTAATCATCTCCTTTGTAAATAGCGGCATTTACTGCGATGACACATCATTATATAGCATAGCAGGTTCATGGCTCAGAATCTGTTACTCAAGGATCACTGTTCTCTCCAAAACCTTAGCCATTAGACAAGGGCCCTATATCTGTTTTAATAAAGATATTAGGCCCTAAATGTAACAATTTAGTCATTAGCATCATGTTTGTACATAGTGAATTACCAACAATGGTAAAATGGCATCACTTTTATCATATCTCATATTTTGAATACCTTCAGAATGAGTTCCCTGATAATGTATTACCTTGAATAATTTATGCTTCACCAGCAGAGAAGACTATTGCTACTTATTCTCAGTGGGTACCACTACCCAGGCAGCCGTTTCAAGGCTCTTTGGCCTCACATCAGTGGGTGGATTCCAATAAGTGACAAACCAGTCATGACAACCTGGTAGACCCAGTAGTGCAATATTAGGCAATTCATGAGGGTATTCACATATGAGATATGATAAAAATTATGCTATTTTACAATTTTCAGTAATTCACTACATAAAAACATGCTAATGCACTAACCTGTCACATTTAGCCCTAAATATTTCCAGTCTATTTTTATATTTCCTGTTGCACAAAATTATCTAGCATCTCTCATATTGTGGTTACAGTTCATAACTGGGTTGTCCCTTATTGTAACACCAAGGTACCTACTCACCCACCAATTAGAGACCAAACAGCCATCTGGGTGGTGGTGGTATCCACTAAGAATAAGTAACAATAGTCTTTTCCACTGGTGAAGCATTACTAATTCAAGATAGTGCAACATTGGGCAACTCATTATCAAGGTATTAACGATATGAGATATAATAAAAACAATGCCTTTTTACCACTTTCAGCAATTCGCTATGTACAAACATGATGCTAACACTAACCTATTACGTTTAGTTAATTTCTAGTTAGTTGCAGCTTTAGCCCTAAAATCTTTCCAGATATAGGGCCCTTAAACTTTCAAACTACATCCAAACTGATGCCAAAATCTGTGAATGATCAATGAAAATTGTGCATTCTGGAGAAATATGATGATTCTTTCCCCTCCCAGAAAAGTGAAAAATGGCTCAAGGTCTTATGGAATTTGTATTTCAGAAAGCATACCATTAACAGAGATATGGGATATGTATTCATTCCAAGTTCAAGGCTGTCATTAATGGATGGGATAAAGGATTTTGCATGGCACATGCCTGGATCATTTCTCGTCTCCATGCACAGATAGAGAACAAATCCCATGATCCTTCATTAATAGGTACTGAATTAAGATCCTGCTGTATAATTTAAGGATGTATCTTCACTATAAATTTCACAATCAAGAAAAGAGGTGATCACCCTTGAAAGCTGCAGTGTGTTTTATTATGCCTTCCCTAGCCGAGTGGTCAAAACACCATGAGGGTACAGAAGTATATGTACTCTAAATAACTGTGATTCAAGCCTGATTGACTACTAAATACAGTAATTTTCATGTATCACTCCATCTGGAGAACTCTTGTGACTTATGTGAATTGTCCCGGAATATAAATAGAAAATTTGTTTTATTATTACTTAATTCTATCTCTTTAAAATTTTCAAAATTCTATACAAAATATGATACCAAAAGTATTGCAAATGACAAACCATTCATTTTAAAAAGTGAAGTTCATTGCAGTCCTTCACATATTTTCACTCCTTTCCAATTATTTGACCTATTCTCACTTTTCTTGGAAAGCTCTGGATGCCCTGTGAATAGTTGTTGCAAAGTTCCCTTAAGACAATCAACATTACCTGAAGTACATCAGGAGTCAATTAAAAATATCTGTGAAGAGGTCTTGTAAATTTTTTTCAAGAATTTATAGTCTAGTGGACTCATGTCCAAACTATATGGTGGATGAGGAATAACCTACCATTTGTAAATTCCTAACATTTCCTTGGGCCACCTGGCAACATGAGCTGTTGTACGTACAGTGGACCCCCCGCTTTACGACGGGTTCCCTATACAATCAAATCATTTTACAATGGACTCTCCACAATAAAATACCTTTCACTATACAATGTGTAGTAAGTGCAGGATATTGTCATCACGTTTTCGAATTGAATTTTATTTCTATTTTAATTAATTAATTCTATTAAACGGAGCTTAAAAATTAGGAATGAAGAAAAGATTCTGAAAATTTATTTTTGTTTTTTATATGATTTCAGTGAAGGGGATTATACGATTTCATTATATGATTTCACATTTCACCATAAAAAACCCACAGAATTCCAATCATCGGTATTATTGAAAATGAAATAAGATCGAGTTTACAACCTGTTCATAATAGATTGCGCTAACAGAAAAGCCCAATAAACTGGTAAGTGCAAATTGCTTTTATTGTTTTATGGTTGTGACCTCCAGAAACATGCTTTAGAAAAATATCACAAATGCGTTCAAAATTCATTCTTATAACAAAACAAAGCAATAAACGATGAAAGTGTAGTGCATTTTAATGAGTTGATCTGCTGATTCTACTAACCAGAAATCACTGGTGCCTACTTATTTCACTCTACAATGGCTTACAATTGTCTCCGACCGGACCATGTGGTCCTCAGCCAATAGCAGCATTTGGAAACGTGTTGGGCACGTGTTTTGTTTTCATATCCTTTAGTTCAAGTGATTTTATTTTTGTGCTCACTTTCTATAAATTTACTGTATTGAATTCTTAAACGTACAACATTGCATAATATGGCCCCTAAAGAATGCAGTAAGAAGAAAATTTCAATTAAAATTAAAAAAGAAATAGTGAAAAAACATGATGGTGCTAAAATTAGTTCAATGGTGTGCGAATATGGTTTTTCACAGTCAACCATTTCTACCATAGTGAAACAAAAAGAAAACCTTAAAAAAGTTAAAGTAAGTGATGAATCTAACACAGTCCAAAAAGGCAGAGAAGTGATTGTAGAAATGGAAAGGCTTTTGTTTGTTTGTTATTTGGTTTTTAGGAGCATTACCAATTAAGGCCATATTGCTCCCGGATATGCAGTGGTCATTCCCTGACCTTTCCGCATCCTCCGTATTTGGTGGTCACGGGCTTGAACCCCGGTCTAATCAAGAAGCGTGTGCTATGCACTACTGCTCCTGCCCACGGAGGTGCAGGAAAGGCTTTTGTTGCTGTGGATAAAAGAAAAACAAATGAAAGGTGATACAGTTCCTAGACAATACATTTGTGAACGTGCAAAGCAAATTTTTGAGGACTTAAAGACTAAAACACCTTCAAGTAGTGATATGCGACATGGGGAATTTAAAGCCAGCAAAGGTTGGTTCGACCGTTTTAGAAAAGGGTCCAATATTAAAAGTGTCATAAGGTATGGAGAGGCTTGCAGTGCTGATCAGGAAGCAGCTGAAAACTTTAAGGTGGAGTTTCAAGAGTTCGTTAATAAGGAGGGTTACCTTCCTTTAATACAGACGAAACGGGCCTCTTTTGGAAAAGGGAACATACAACACAAAAGAAGAGGCCTCGTTGCCTGGTCATAAGCCTATGAAGGATGGGCTCACTCTGCTATTAGGGTCCAATGCCTGTGGTGATTTTAAACTTAAGCCAATGTTGGTTTACCATTCAGAAACTCCCAGTGTTTAAACAGTAAAAGGTCATCAAAAGTAGGTTGGGTGTCTTTTGGCGGTGTAACAAGAAGGCCTGAGTGACAAGACACCTCTTCAATGAATGGATATTTGAAGTGTTATGTCCTTTAGTCAAAGGTTACTTAGGGGAAAAAAAAAAAAAAAAAAAAACTTCCTTTAAAGGCACTGTTAATTTTGGATAATGCTCCAGGTCATGATCCCCAACTTTCCTGATCTCTGAAGGAGCAATTTAACTTCATTGCTGTCAAAGTTCTCCCACCCAATACCACCCCTCTACTTCAGCCAATGGATCAGCAAGTGACTGCCACCTTTAAAAAAATTTACACAAAGAAGATGCTTGTGAAGTGCTTTGAAGAGACTTCAGGAGACAGAGCCATCACCTTAAAGGAATTCTGGAAGACCAGATTTAACATCTTAGACTGTGTACGAATCACTGACAGTTCTTGGAATGAAGTTTCAGCTCGGTGCCCCAATGCAGCCTGGAAGAACTTATGGCCTTCAGTCATCCATGATTTTGAAAGATTTGAAGCTGTTGTTGTTATTTGGTTTTTAGGAGCATTAGCAACTAAGGCCATATTGCTCCGGGAATATGCAGTGGTCATTCCCTGACCATTCCACATCCTCCATATTTGGTGGTGACGGGCTCGAACCCTGGTCTAATAAAGAAGAGTGTGCTACGCACTGCTGCTCCTTCCCACCTGGCTACGGAGGCACCAGGATTTGAAGCTGGAGCAGGAAGTTATCACTTTTGGTGAGTCCTTGGTTCTAGAGATTGATGTGGCAAATGTGGAGGAGTTAATTGCGGACCACAAAAGGGAGTTGACAACAGAGGAGCTCCAGGAATTAGAGCAGATGGGCGAGCATGACAGTGGAGAAGGAACATGAGGAGGATGACTGTGTAGCAACAACTCAAGAAATTAAGGACATGTTTGCTGCATGGGATATTATGAAGAGGACAGTAAGAAAAAACCCAGATAGTGAAACCACTGAATTGATGACCTGGAAATTTGAAGATTTGAAGTTATTTCAAGAACCTTCAGAGAAAGCGCCAAAAGTAAACCCTTTGGACAGTTTTTATAACATAAGTAGCAAGAGGCAGTGATCAGAGAGACCACCAGATCTTGAAGGTTGTCCTGATATCTTGATGGTAAAAGATTTGCTTCCAGCTCCATCATCACCACCACTGACACAGCTTTTCCAATAAGTTAAATGAAAATTACTATTTTTGTTTTTTTAATGTTTATAATTATCATTTTAAACAACATTTGATGGGGGGGGGGGTGGCACTATCAGCATTTTTACTTTTTTTTTTTTAATTTGTATCATGCTCTACTGATTATTCCGGTGTATAAGATGTGCACCACAATTTTAGGGCGAGTTATTTTTAGATAAAAGGTGTGTGGTATACACTAGAAAATACGGTATTCAGTATTCTATATAAAACTAATACAATTTCTGCTATAAAAATCACCTTTAACAGAGATAAATAGCTTAATTATATAGTGAAAATTTCAACTTCCAAGGACTTGGAAGAATTATCAGAAAACAGTGTGTTACTGGGTCCACATTAAGATATTTTCATGATACGATGGTGTCTCTGGAACGAATTAATATCGTAAAGTGGGGGTCCACTGTATTGTTGTTTAAGATAATTACATCCAAATAAAGCATTTCAGGTTGCATTTTTTTAAATCTTCCGCTGCAAATATGAGGGGTGTTCAATAAGTTATCTCCCTATCTATGAAAGAAATGAGATAGAGGCAAAAATCTGTTTTTATTTTTCAATGTAACTCTCCTGAACTTCGATACACTTGTCCCATTTTGTTGGCAATGAGGAATTAAAGAACAAAAAAAAATTCTTTGCCCTGTCCTTCAAGAAACGCTCGAACGGCAGATTATCATCAGTAAAGTGACGTCCACATATGTTTTACTTGAGGTGTCGAAACAAAAGAGTAAATGGGGCCAGAACTGGCCTGTAAGTGGATGGGCAAGTTCTGTAAAGTCACAGTCCCACAAAGCAGAGCAACAGCATGTGATCTGTACACTGGTGCATTGCCATGAAGAATTAGCACACCTCTGGAAAGTTTTCCACAGTGTTTTTTCTTTATGACATCCCTTAGGTTGTACAGTAGGGATGCACATGACTCCCCAATTACACTGCTTGTGTTCCAAATAGTGAATTTACAAAATTCACTCAGCATTCCAACAACTGGTAGCCATAATCTTACCAGCTGAAGGTTATGTGAAATTATTTGGGTGGAGGAGAATCCTTGTGCTGGGAAATCTGGGAACCCACCTTGCACTGACCTTACTCATCCCCAAATGTTCATGGAGGATGGTTATAACTGTTCCCTCAGATATGTCACATTCGCTAGAGATTTGGGACACCTTTAAAAGTCGGGCACACTTCTGGAGTGGTCACTGTCACAGGCCTTCCTGGATGTGGATCATCTTCAATGGACTCTCTAACTCACTTGGATTTTTTTTGACAAAAATTTCACCTGGTACTGCAAAGGTGCACTGTTGCCATACAGAGCCTCCATCCTTTCATGAATGGCCTTTGGCCCATTTCCTTCTTTACTGCCCCACTAACTGCATGCAAGTCACCATCCAGTTCTGCATTTCCTGAAAGACAGCAGCACTGACTTGCTAATTTACTTTTATGTGAACAAACCAGTTGCAATTGTTGCACTGTGTTCAAAGAATAATCTTTTGTTATACAAATCTATTTTTGTGTTTTCTGTTTTAAATGCATCTTAGCTGATATCTTTTTAGAGTGTATCTTTAAATTAATTTAAAGTCTGCTTATAGTAAACTTCATTTAGCAATTATGCTGACAAAACATAAACAGACTGAGAAATAACTCCAGAAATTAAACTGAAAATTATAAAAGAGGTTGTTGATAGTTGTTGTTGGAGGTTTTATGGCGCATTATGGTCATTATGCTTGTTTGTTTGTTATTTTGGTTTTTAGGAGCATTAGCAACTAAGGCCATATTGCTCCAGGGATATGCGGTGGTCATTCCCTGGCCTTTCTGCATCCTCCGTATTTGGTGGTCATGGGTTCGAACCCCCGGTCTAATCAAGAAGCGTCTGCTACGCACTGCTGCTCCTGCCCACCTGGCTATGGAGGCGCCTGCCATTATGCGTCAAACAATGGTAGGTTGTTGATAGGATGGAATGAGATAAAACAGACACTGCAAAATAATACAACATCCCTGTCAGTATTGTAGACAAAGTGTGTACAATACTGAAAAACAAAAAAAAAAAAAAACTTGAAGTATGTGAAGCAGGAACCAGTGGCATAACTATGACAATGTGGCACACTGAGGCCCATGACCGAAAGGGGACCTCACTGCCCTCCTGCCTGAAACAGAAAAAAATTTAATTGAGCAAAAATGTATGTTTTTAAGCTGTTTATGATAAAATTTATTATGTCTACGAACAATTATTTTTTTCACACAAAGCATGTTTATTGTTAGCTAGCTGAAAAGTACAAGCAAAACTGCAGTGAATACAGGTGAAATGGTATTAGCATAGCTGCTGCTTCCAGGACAATTTTTAAGGATTTGTGACAGTGGGGGTCAAAGTCAAAAAATAATAATATAATAAAAAATAATAATAATACATTAAAAACTACAAATTAAACAATATATTGAAATCTAATAGGAGGTATTATTCCACACGCAGTATAAGCAATATATTGGGGATCATTATTACTGAATAAAGCTACTCCCTGACTTATGCGAATCGGGTTAAGGGTTGCATTCTACGGAACTCTAAATATGTTGAATTTTATATAAGTCGGAATTTCCCTAAAAGCTTATACAGCACTCGCAACTATTTGCAATGAATTGGATTGAAGAAATGAAAAGAAATGTTCTTTTTTACTTCAATCAAAAAAGGGACCACGTAGCCCTTCCTCTCGGCCAATAGCAGCGTTTCTAAACGTGTCGCCCATGTATTTTGTTTTTGCATCCTTTAATTAAAAGCGATTTTTGTGTTGTGCTTATTAGATATAAATTTAAAGAAAATTAATACAATTTCCATTATAAAAATAACCTTTTAGAGACATGACTAGCTTAGTTATATATAAAAAATTTAGACAAAGACGGTAGCAAATTTAAAATTGAGAAAGGAGTTCGACAAGAGACACAATATCTCCAAAACTGTTTACTGCTGCCCTTGAGGAAGCTTTCAGAAGATTAGGCTGGTCGCAGAAAGGAGTCAATGTGATTGGAGAGTACCTAAACCATTTACAATTTGCAGATGACATTGTGGTCATAAGCCACGATCCCAAAGAATTAGAGGAAAATCTTATTCAGTTATGCAGAATTAGTAAGGACTAAAGATGAATATGGCTAAAACAAAAATCTGCTGCAGGGATTTTCAAACATTTTTTGACTATGGAACTCTTTTGCTTTCAAATCAATATTTTCTATTATCCAATATACAGTGGTACCTTGGGTCACGAATGCCTCTAGTCACGAACAAATCGGCCCACGAACAGAATTTCCGAACAAATTTTGACTCGACCCGCCAACACTGTCTTGTCACACGAACGCACAAACATGGCTTTGGCGCCATGGTTTCGGCTCACGAACAGCATCAGTTGTACTCGGGTTTGTGCGCTGTGAACATTGTTTGTCGTTGCGTTGTTCTTGGTACAATTTTTTTTTGCTTTTTGCATTAAATTAACCCTCATTATGGCTCCCAAGAAAGTGAAAAGTGTTAGTGACAGTGGTGTAAAGAAGCCTAAGCATATTGCAGTAGAAACGAAGAAGGAAATAATAACTAAACATGAGAATGGTGTTCGTGTTTCTGATCTCGCCAAGCAGTACAACATGGCTAAATCTACGATCTGTACTATCTTAAAGAACAAAGATGTGCTAAAGACGGCTGATGTTGCTAAAGGAGTGACTATGTTAATGAAGCAATGGTCTCAAGTGTTAGAAGAAGTAGAAAAATTATTGTTAGTTTGGATTAATGAAAAGCAGCTTGCTGGAGATAGTGTTAGCGAGGCCCTAATATGCGAGAAGGCTTTACTTTTGCACGGTGATTTAGTGGCGAAAACGTCGAATACAAGTGATGCTAGCGTTGACGAATTTAAAGCAAGTAGAGGCTGGTTCGAGAAGTTTTGTCGATGAACTGGAATTCATAGTGTTGTTAGGCTTGGAGAGGCAGCTAGTTTGGACAAAAAAAGCAGCAGATGCCTATGTGGAGGAATTTGCAAACTTTATCAACTGTGAAGGTTACGTACCGCATCAAGTTTTTAATTGCAATGAAACGGGACTTTTTTGGAAAAAAATGCCAAGAAGGACCTACATAACCCAAGGGGAAAAGTCACTGCCTGGCCACAAACCAATGAAGGACAGGCTTACACTTTTATTGTGCGCTAATGCAAGTGGGGATTGTAAGATTAAGCCTCTTTTAGTTTACCACTCTGATATTCCGCACGCTTTTAAATGCAATAAAGTGCTAACGGGTAAACTTCTGGTATTGTGGAGAACGAATAGCAAGGCTTGGGTAACAAGATTACTTTTTATGGAGTGGTTGACTGAAGTTTTTACGCCAACTGTCAAGAAATGCCTTGAGGAAAATAATTTGCCCCCATCCTCCAAGTATGGAAGAAGACCTTGATGTTGAATACGATTTCATAAAAGTCAGATTTCTGCCTCCTAACACCACTCCTCTCATCCAGCCCATGGACCAGCAAGTAATTTCCAACTTCAAGAAGTTATATACAAAGGCTCTTTTTTCCAGTTGGTCAAATCCGTGAAAGAAAGATAATGAGATCATCAGTCCTGAAAGTGATCCACATGTTCAGAAAAACTTCCACCACAGTAGAAGAAAGATAAAAATCTACGGGGTGGGAGGACGGTTGATTATGGTTTTGTCAAGTCTCAGCCAAAAAATTTTATATGAAATGTATAACCCACTCCCCCTGAGAATGTTGGACCTGCACACAATGATGCCAACAACAGTAAGTTAAATATATAATAAAATTCCCACCAAATCTTGGAGCATCTTACACCTCTTTGATAATCTCACCACCAAATTTGGTGGCGGTGGTGGGATTCCTGTGTGAAAGAGGTACAAGATACTACTTACTGCTTCAAAAAGAGATACCTTAGGGTTTCTTTTTCGAAACATAATGCCAAAAATGCATCACAACAATGTAAAATATACTGCGACGATAACAGGTACTGTTTACATATAAATTTATTACTGGCAAATTAAATAACTCACAGGGTGCAATAATAACACTGATTGTATTCTACTACAGCCATCTATTCACTACTCACCTAAATACATAACGCATTACCAGAAAAGGTAACAATATCATGCTATTACATTTTCCAGTAAGAACCATTATGTCATTACGCTGCCCCACAGCACACATTAATTTAAATGGCCAGGCTGTTAATATTATGATAACAGCAAGCAGCATAAATGTCATTTCAATTACTTAAATACTAACTTTTCCTTCATCTCCAGCAATAAATGAAGACTTTGACTTTCCTTGTTTTTTGGGTCTTGGTGTTTTTGACTTCTTCGGTTCACCTTTTTGAGCACGCTTCTTTGTTTTTTTTGCAGGTTCCTCCTGAATATTAATTTCATATGGATCTTGGGTTAATTCTGGTGTTTCAGGAAGAGGCAGTGTAACATCAACTCCTGCAGCTGTAAATGTCTGTGGATGGTTAATCAACCCTGCAGAATCCTGAAATAACAATATTATGTCAAATATATTTAACAATAAGCATAAGCAATATAAAGATAAAAAGATTCGAAATTGTTTCATCAAAGCTTTTGATGAGTATGAGAAATCACTGACAAAAAAAGATCTAAGAACACAGGGTTTTTAGTAAGTCACATAGGTCCCCTCCAGCTCCAAAAATGCTGGAAAACATAGACGACCCAGCCAGAACTGAAGGTTGAATGGACATTGTGCTCAATTAAGGAAAATTTTTTTAAAGTTTTATTCCTAAACTTTTATTTTAAAACTAGTTTTAAAACTTTTAAAGACATATTTTTGCCATATATGCTTAAATGATATTGTACAGGACATCTTTTGTGTGCATTTACATGCTTCAAAAATATCTACTAGTCATTGCAATGATTCATTTCAAATGAGTGCCAGCCATATATTAGATCAGTTATATTCAACTTTTTCTTTTGTTGATGGATGCCTTAATTTTCTGCCCACACATGCTGATACATTTTTGAAACCAGATGAGCAGACAACACACATTCTCAACTCTGTATTAGTATGCTGCTGCTGCTGTAGCAATTAGCTATCATGTTTGATATTGAAAAATTTATTGGGAAGCCCAAAATTTTTGGTATTTTCTTTCCTATATGCTGTTTATTTTGTATGGGGGGTAGGTTTTCAGCCTAATATAGAGCACAAAGGTTTTTGTGAAAGACAATATTGCCAACCTGTGCTGTGACTCTTCTTATGTGGTCACAAAAAAATTCAGGTTTTTAACTATATTATTCTACTTTACAGAGGAGAATGAAGTGTGAAGGTGAATAAAGATTGCAAATGTTGCAAGAATCAAGCACCATGCAGTCGATGACCACCTTCATTTAAAGGAAATGTTGCTGAAAGAAATTCATACAGACATGCTGCAAACATTTGGGAAATCTTGTCCTTCATATGCCCTGGTCAAAAATTAGGTTTCAGCATGGATGAGACAGTATTGAAGATGCAATCTGGAGTGGGAGGCCTGTTACTGTGTTGACCCTGTAAATGTGGATGCCATTCATGACCTGATCACGCAAGGCTGTAGAATGACACTGAAGCATATTGAGGCTACATTTAACATCTCCCATGAGCGAGCTCACATTATTGTGAACATTTTAGGAATGAAGGTTTCTTCAAGGTGGATCCCTGAAGCAGCGAATGCAGATTAGAAGAAAAAAAACAGTGAGGTGTTGTCATGAGATTGTGCAGCATTTTGAAGCTAATGAAGCTCAGTTTTGGGGATGGTAAGTCATTATGAACAAAACATGTGCACTACTTCAACCGTGAAACAAAAGAACAACTGAAACAGTGGAAGCATCCTTCTCCCTTTCCAAAAAGTTGAGTATAGAAGTAGCTGAGAAAGTCATGGCAGCCACTTCTGGGATGTAGAAGGAGTGAACATGGTTGATTTCTTGGAAGAGGTGTCATTATCAATGCTAAGTATTATTCTAATCTACTGAGACATTTCCACGAGGAACTGAAGCTCGGAGGAGTAGGAAATTGGCAAAAGGAGCCATCTTGCATGAAGACAATGCACCAGCACACAAAGTGCTTGTGTCTGTGGGTTCAAGCTATTACAGCATACACCCCTACTCACCAGAGTAGGGGGTGTATGCTATAACAGCTTGATTCATCAGTCTATTTTTTATTTCCAAATCTCAAAAAGGTCTTGAAAGGACATAAATTCAACATGACAATGCTATGATGGATGCAGTCAACAACTGGCTTGAGCGAAAATCTTTTGAATTTCATTTTAGTGAATTACAAAACTTAGGGGATCATGCTAGAAAGTGTGTTGACTTAAAGGGTACAAGTTGAAAAATAAATGAGTTTTCCAGCATTCCTTCTATGGGATGCTAGAAACTTTTCAACCTTCCCTCATTTTTCATCTAGGTGTCATCTTATGCAATAGAATACAAATACATAAAAGGATGAAGTGTATAATTAGTTTTTTACATAAACTATACAAAGGTTAGAGCTTCAAATTATGAAATAGTTAATGCTATTAAGCCTTACTCAAATTATACAAGATAAGGTTTGTCTTGCCCCATCATGTGTTCCTGGGGCCAGCAGAATTCTGATTGTCTAATTAATGCAATAGTTTTGCCACTCACAGTATCCAGATTCCAATCTGAAAGTGCACAGACAACTAATTACCAGTGCATGGGCAACATAACAGCAACAGGGCATTCGATATTTAGGACTAATACTTGTCATAAACTGACTTTCTCACACGCATTAAACAGTTGAGAAACAGCAAACTTTGTCTTTGCAATGAGCACAAAACATTATATATAGGGATGTGCTGCCAATTTGTTAATAAGGGGCTCGCTTGAGAACAATTTCAGCATCACCTAAGGGCCATCCCCAGTGAAAATTAGTCAGTAAATTTCATCAAAACTAATTTTTTTAATAAATGGGTCAGATAATTTGACAATTGAAGGATACATGTAACACTGGAATTCATATAAGACACACCCGAGTTCCCTCCAGCACACGTTAAAACGCATAGTTTTAACATCGCAACAAAAAAAGGGAAATTATTAATAGAATTGAAAAAGGTGAAAATTTAGGAAATCTCTCCAATGAGTTTAATGTGGACTTCAACAATTTACGACATCAAGAAAAATTCCAATGCTATAACAGAATTGGTGTTGATTATGAATAGTGAAGGAGGATCTAGCAGGAAAAAGACGATGTCAAAATTTGGAAATGACACTTTGGAGAGTGCACTCTATTTTTTGTTTTTTTCAGAGTGAAGTTTAGGTGAACCAGTGTCTGGCCCAATTTTGTGTGAAAAAGCACTGGATTTCAATCCAAAATTAAGAGGTAATGAAGATATTAAGGCAAGCACTGGTTGGCTGAAAAATTTTAAACCAAGACACAGTATATGTGAACTAGCTATTCAAGGTGAGAAACGTTTTGCAGGTGAATCGGCAGCGGTGTCCTTTAAAAGTACGTTCGCTTCAGTTAAGCAAATTACGAAAAATAAAACGTTTATAATGTTCATGAGACAGATTTATTATGAGAAGCATTACCAAGGAAAAAACCCTAGCCACTAAAAGAGAAATGCCTGCACCAGGTTTTAAGATGAGAAAAGAGCAAGTTACCGTTGCTGTGTGTGCAAATGTCATTGGAATGCACAGATTGTTCGGGCTTGTTATTGGTAAGTCGAAAAAACTGAGAGCATTTAAAAATATTTCTAATTTTCATGTTTTGTATAAAAATGCCTAAATGAATTTTTCTGTTTTCCGAGATTAGTTTATAATTTTTTTTATTTAATTAATCTTAATTATTTAATTTAATCATAAGGTAAGATTAAATTTATTTAACCTTATTTAATTAAATAATTAGATTAAATTTATTTAATCTTAGCAGAAAAATTATCCAGAAAATTTTCCGATTTGAAAGAGGTCTTGACATCAATTATTCCAGGTAACTGATGCTCTGCTGTACTTTCAAACAAATAGACGATCTGCAATTGATATGCTGCTATGATAGCCTCTTTCAGGACTTGCTGGTTCCTCATCAGACAGCATGTGGTCTCTTTAAAATAAATGACAAGAAAAAAAAGAACAAAAAACCAATTGGCTATGTCATTTGTTTTATTTAAAGTAGCACAATAATAAGGCAACGCACTGCAAAGTTCCTTCTGCTCTGAGTGATGTATTAACTAGGCTGTTTAAATCCCACTAGCAGAGGAAAAAGTAATTATGATTATAAAAGGCATTTTGATACATCTGTTTTCACAATTTTCTCAGTTAGAAATGCCAAAAAATCAAGTCACAGTACTAACATGGCAACATGAAACAGATTTTTTGAAGTTACTTTTTGTTCAATGAAATTTATATGAGAAAAAAAGTATTAGACTGCTACTTAGGCACTGAATGCACCTAACAATAACAATTTTTCTTTTGTGATTTTCATACAGATGCAGAGTTCTGACATGCAACTGATCTGAAGGAAAGCTATTTTGAGACTCAAAAGTTCAGTGTAGTTTAGTAGGTCATGCTATGTGGCACGTTTTTAACAAGCCTGTCTAGTTTCACATTGTTCATATGGAGCGCGCGCACACGCACACACACACAGCATTTTAACTCTTATGTGGTATCAACCCTTACGGCATGTTGAAGACATTTCCAACAAGTAATGCTGAAAAGGTGTCAACTGCTACCTTAAAAATTAAAATCAAATTAGCAAATAAAATAAATTTGATTTAAAAAAATGAAATAATGATAGGATTCTTCGCTTATTTAATGGTTGTTCCGTGCTTGTTCCCAGCAGCATTTGCACCATTATTTAAGTAGGAGTGCTATAAATAAGCAGTGGATGTAAGCCACAGCTTATTTATTCTGTACTTTTTCAATTATTTAATGTTATTTTTATAGCACATCACTGGCAGTTTGATTGTGCCAGTGATGTGCAAATTTGTAAACCCAATACTGGTGGTTTTGGTCTGACAGGTTCCTCTGCAAAATATTTGTTATGTGGTAATTGCTGGTATAGGTATGTTGAGGGTCAGATGGCTCCGGGGATTTCTCCCATCTCCTCATATGTGCTATGTATTGAGTGACAGTACCCTGTCTATGCCGGAAGTTTAAAATAATGTATGGGATCATGAGGTATATAGTTTGTTGTGGCCATTGTTTATCCTGCCTCTTGGCCGGCGGGCCCCTAGTGGGACCTGGCGTTACCATACCTAGCGACGGGGATGCCGGCCGGGTGTACCAAGAGACTAATTATACTCTGGCAGGTCCTGCCACTTACTTTACTGGGATTTTGGTGACTAGGACCTAAAATAAAGGTTGGAGCGATCGCGGTTGATTTCAGTAAAACCATTTAGAAAGCGCTGTGTGAGGTTTTACACTGAAAGAACTATTTCTAGAGAGCCTAAAAGGTCCGGTAAAATTTGATGTGATTTAAATTTGGACATGTGGGGCAGTCGTTGTAAAAGAGAAGTGCTGGGAGGGGAGGTCATAAAGGTTGGGGGGGTGAAATAGGAAGAAGAGGGGTCGGATAGGAAGGTGATCCCCCATTTTCAGTGGGGCGTGCCCATGCCCCACTAGAGTGAAAATATGGGGAGGCAAGGAGGTAATTGCTGGTTTGAGAATTGTGGCTTTTGTGTGTTTTCCTGAAGCTGAAGGAGCGTCAACTGCAAACTTCATTCAAGCAAAAATTAATATGAACTTGGGTCCCCAAAAAGAGGACCACAAAAAGTTTATATTTGAAATCTCAGGCATACCTGGGACACAACAGTATGCCTGCTCTTATGACTTTTCTGTCATATTCACTGCAAATTCAAAAAAAAACACCCCACAGACAATTTTACTTTCATTTGTACACTTTAAATTATACTAGTTACAGTTTTTCAAATGCCACAACATCCTTTTGTGTGCTATTCGGTATAAACATCGGTTAACCCAAAACTTGTATACATAGTTGGAGACACCATTTCAGGAAAGATGTGTATCTATTAGAAAAAATGCTATGAAGAGCAACAAGGCTAGTTACTGTCATAGAAAAAAGCAAGTATTCCTACAGAGAAAGAGAGAGGGAGAAAAGAGCTTGCAAAACCTCAAGGTCAAATGTCTACAGCAGAAATTGAAATATTTAAGGCTTAAAGTTATAAGTAAACTACAGAATGGAAATATATTTTAACTTTAGCAGGTGACAGAAACTAGGTTTGTCCTTAAATTAAGAAAGATTGTACGTAAGAACTTGTAGAATATATATTAGAAAATTTAGGGAGTTTTTTTTTTTTTTATTAGTTTTCTTTTAAGGCTGGTGCTAAACAGACCTGTTTCCTTACATCATTGTGCCTTTGTTAATAGTGAAAAAGCAGTGAATATATATATATATTTTTTATTTATTTATTTTTTTTTTGTCAAAACCAGTGAATTAATATAACAGTAATAAACCACAAAAAAAATATTTTTTTCAAAATATTTACATACCTGTTCTACATTTTGCAACTGGAGTGGAGCTGAACATGTACCTATTTCTTGAATAATAGTATGACTTTGGGGAGACGACAATAATGGAGTATCTTGGTGTATTTGTGACTGTTGAATCTGTTGACCATAATGTTGTACATGTTGCTGTTGCTGTACAGGTTGTGGAAGATATGAGACCTGAGTTCCTGAACTAAAGAGCACTGGAGAACATGGATATGGAGATGTCACAGGTTGGTTAGTGATACTGGCAGAGAGAGATGAGTTTGTACTAGGTGAGGCACTATTCTGTGATTGCAAATACTGTAACTGTTCTTGAAGCTCTGTTATCTGAAGGATGGAAGTTCAAAATAAGATCATACCTCAAAATAGTAAACAAAGCACCTTTTACATTTTTAGAAGAAAGATCAAATTTAAATATAACATTAAAATAATTAATTTCAATTAATACAATAATGTTAAGTAATAATTAAATGATAAAAAATGAAGTGCAATCAAATGGTGGCACATTTTAGATACTATCACAAATGCATAAGCCCTTAATTAGCTTCATGAAGTCAGTCTGATGTCTGTCCACTGTTGTGTAACAACTTGACAAACATGCAATTTTTTTTTTAACCCAGCAGTAATGACATCCCATTTTCTTAACTTTTGGAAAATGTTATTTTTTTTATTTATTTATTTATTCATTTGGCATGCACAATGACAATATATCATCTTTTCTTAATGAATTGCAATGCTTATTATTTGTAACTGTTTAAGTGTATTAAAAAAAATTTAATTTTTAAAACAAGCTGTGTTTTTACAACTTTTATTTTTAAAAAAATTATTAATTTTGATAAAATTACAAAAAAAAACACGTTAGGCATAAAACAGAAGCATCAGTCTCTTCCATTTTCTAATTTAAGGCAGTTAATATGAAAACCATAAGTTCATTAAATTTCAAACTGTGCATGCAAGTGCATATATTTCTGCTATTATCTATAAAAATATTAACTAATAATATTCAATATTATTAGTTAATATTATTAGTTCATTTCAGTATGTAATATTGAATTATTAGTTCAATATTATTAGTTGCTTCCATTTTCATGCTTATTTCAATTAAACTTATTTAATTAAGCTTATTTCAATTATTAAGCTTATAAAATTAAGCTTATTTCAATTATTAAACATACTGAAATGAAAATCTTAAATTTGGCATCTTCACAATGTGCAAAGTTTGAAACTCTTCCCACCGAGCACCACCCATTTTATGAGAACACTGGGTTTCAATTATCATCTTTGTGCTGTGGAAACAACAATAAATCTTTCAAATATAACTAGGGTAAGATAGAAGTTTATTGATCTAGTGGAAAAGGAAAAACAAGTAACCTGAAACTTTAAAAAACACTGCATCAGCACACAATTATTAGTTCAATATCATTAGTTGCTTCCATTTTCATGCTTATTTCAATATATATCTTAAATTTGGCATCTTCACAATGTGCAAAGTTTGAAACTCTTCCCACCGAGCAGCACCCATTTTATGAGAACACTGGGTTTCAATTATCATCTTTGTGCTGTGGAAACAACAATAAATCTTTCAAATATAACTAGGGTAAGATAGTAGAAGTTTACTGATCTAGTGGAAAAGGAAAAACAAGTAACCTGAAACTTTAAAAAACACTGCATCAGCACTTGTCTGGTACCATCCAATTCTTCAAGCAAAATTCAAATAGTTCCAAAAATGGTGATGGAGCACTTGACAAGTTCTCGTGCTCAATTTTAATATGAAAACCATAAGAATATCAGAAACTGTTAACAGTGAAACTGCGACTATATTTAGGAAGGTAGAAAAAATTTCAGATTTTTTATCACTGATTAACGGTTAATGCTGGGGCACCTGCCAGGTACCCCGCCACTACTGCTGTGCTACTCTACTAATCTTGCTGTCTCTACTAATCTTGCTTTTTATATATAGTAGCACAGCCGTAGTGAGGGGTACCTGGCAGGTGCCCCAGCATTAAAAAGCAGATTGGATGGATTTAACATACTGAAATGAAAATTAAATATGGAAATTACATTATCCAGTGAAACGGAGCTTAAAAGGAGTGTTAAGTAAAATATGTGTTCATTACAAAAATGTATTAGAGAAAGATTGCAGTATTCAGTACACAGCTTGCCAAGATGCTAGAAAAGTAAGAAAAATAAAAGAGTATAGAATATGACAATTATTTCTAATGTAAAAATTAAATATAATTAATGGTCAGACTTGTATTAATTCACAAAGAGATTTGAAAACATACAAGTAAAAGTACAGAGATCCAAAAACAAACTTGAATTAGACTAATAAGTTATACATCTCTATAAATGTCTGTTGTCGATTCCAGTTTTAAATTTCTCATCTTTGTAGTATCAACTGTAAACTTCACAAGGCATTTTCAAAATGCCCCCCTTCTTAATCCTTGGAACAAAAATTTTTAATTTGCTCACAAAATTTTATTTCCATTTGGTAACAAATTTATATTTCAATAGCAAATTTTATTCTCATTTTTATTTATGTTTTTTACCCTTTGGCTTGTGATTTACATCAGAAAGGAAAGACATGTTGCTATTTTGCTTGCAATCCTGGCCTTTTGTAAAATATCGGGCAACATCCTTATTTTGTCAATTTTGTAATTATTTTATCAATGTTGTAATTAATTATATATTATTATATATTTTTTCTCTCTTTTTTCTTTTTTTTTACCTTCTATCACTATTTCCTTCAATTTTTTTTTCACTTTATATATATATACACACACACACACACTGCAGTTCAAAAAAAGTGCATCACCCCTTAAAATTGTAATTGTCGTCAGGATAACCTAAGTATATGGCAATATTTCTTACAGATTAAATTGCATCAGATAAGATTGACACGCACAGGTGATGAAGTAATGTTGCATTAGCCGTTACTTAACACTATATAAGCACACTCTGCAAGAGTTGCAATCATTCCTTGCTTGTGTCAGGATGGCGAGTTACATGCAGTTGACACCACGAAGAAAGAGTGCTATTGTTGCTTCACGTGAGGAAGGATGTTCTTCACATCATATTGCTTATAGAATGTCTTGTAATCAGTCGACAGTGAGTAGATTTCTATCCAAACTCAAGAATACTGGTTCAGCTGATAGGAAAAAAAGGAAAAGGATGCAACCGAGTCTCAACGCCAAAACAGGGCCGCGTTTTGAAGTCCTTATGTCTTAAAAACCATAAAGCTTCTTCGTCTGAGCTGAAAAGAAAATGGCAAGAACATACAGGAGTGGTAGAAAGTGCAGTAACAGCCAGAAGACACCTCTTAAAAAATGGAATTGTAGCTTGTCATCCTAAAAAGAAGTCCCTACTCACACAAAAAATGAAAAAGACCTGATTAATTTGGTGTAAGGAGCATGTCATATGGACCCCTGAGCAGTGGAAGTCAGTTATTTTCTCGGATGAGAAGAAATTCAACCTGCATGCCTCTGATCGGAGACAAACAATTCGCCATAGACGTGGTGAAGAATACCATCCAGACTATATGGTGTCTACAGTGAAATTCCCTACCAGCCAAATGATAAGGGGGTGCATTTCCTATCGCGGAGTAGGTCACCTGCAGTTTATAAAGGGTTCTATAAATGCCAATGGATAGCTGGCTATATTGGAAGGCAAATTGCTGCCAACCATTAGAGACCATTTCAACCTGCCAAGTAACTACATCATTCAGGACGACTCTGCTCCTTGTCATTGAGAAAAAACTGTAGGTAGGCACTTTTGTAGTTACTTTAGGTTCATTTCCGCATTAGAGGTTCAACAGCAATGTGCTTACATTTGTTATAGATGAAAAAATAGTTAGAAGAACAGTCCATTACAACTTAGCTGGCTAGGAAACAGCCCGAACCAGAATCCTATAGAGAACTGTTGGCATCGTTTGGAATCTGCAGTTGCCAGAAAGAAACCAAAGACCCTTCTTGAACTTCAGGAAGACATAATTCGTGTTGGGAACCACGAATTATCAGTTGATTATCTTCAGAAATTGATCTTGTCAATGGCTCAACCGTGTGCTGCTATCATCAGGGTTCAACTAAATATATTATTTTTCACCTGGTGAACTTTTCATTTTGTCTACAATGAAATTCCCTACCAGTCAAATGATAAGTGGGTGCACATTTGCCTTGTCTGATAACATTTCAGCCATAACTGTCGTGTTTACCAAAACTGTTGTATAAAGGTTCAAATGCTCATTTTGGAATATTTTGAGAGCACCTGACAAATATTACTTAGCTTTGCCTTAACTATTAATAAATATCTTTTGTTTATATTTCTATTTGTGATGCTAGCATCACAAATAGAATCATTAATGAAACAAATCATTAATGTAACATACCATCGTGAAAAAGGGTTAGAAATATGAAATTCCTAGGTGGTGGCACTTTCTTTGAACACCAGTATATACCGATGAACCAAAACATTATGACAACCTACCTAATATGATGTTGGTCCTCCACAGACAGCCAAAACAGCTCGTATCATGCAAGGCATCAACGCTACAAGATTTCTAAATGTGTCTTGTGGTATCTGGTACCAACACATAACCAGAAGATAGTTTAACTCCTGTAAGGTCCATGGGTGAGAAGCCACAGATCGGAGTTGCTGTTCCAACACAAACCATAGATGCTCGATGGGATTGATGTCTGGGGAATTGGGAGTTCAGGGCAATACCTGGAAGTCTTCCTCATGTTCTGCAAACCAGTCTCGAACAATTAGGGCAGTGTGGCATGGGGCATTATCCTGCTGACAGATGGCACCGAGAGAGGGAAAGACCGTTGCAATGAAATGGTGTACCTGGTCACCAAAGATGTTTAGGTGGTAGATGTCAGAGTGCCCGGCACATGGATGACTGGATCCAGGGTATCCCAGCAGAACGTTACACAAAGCATGATACCACTGCCACCGGCTTGTTTTCGTCCCACGGTGCATCCAGGCACCATCACTTCTCCAGGTAAATGACGCACACGTATAGGCCATCCACATGGTGCAATAGGAAATGTGATTTATTGGACCGACATCCTTCTTCCAATCACTCAAGGTCCAGTTTCGATGCTCCCGTGCTCATTGCAGGCACTTTCACCGGTGACCGTGGTTAGCACAGGCATTGAGCAACCTGCAGCAACACAGCCCCATTTTCAGCAGGGTTCGATGTACTGTGTGTTGTGACACATTACTCCTATCACCAGCATTCCAATTACTGGCAAGTTGCGAATTGTGCCACAGTCGCCCTTCTATTACCACGTACCATCGGAGAGAGCCTTCACTCACTTCAAGCATCAATGAGCTGTGGTCGTTGGACACCTTGTTGGCGGTTCGTCGGTTCCCCCTCCTCGGACCACTAACCACCCAACCAGCCATGCCGTTTCGGATATGCTCTGACACAGTCGTCTGGCCATTACAATTTGGCCTTTATCAAACAAGCTTAAGTCTGCTACCTTTCTCATCTGAAGAACAAGAGTAACACTGATTAACGGAGCTCAGTATCAGATGTTTTTATACAGTGTCCCGACCCGCACTGTAGTTCACCTGCAGTTGCTTCAATTTGCATACCAACTCACTGGTCATAATGTTTTGGCTCATTGGTGCATGTATATATATATTGAATAGAATAACAAGAAAGTGGAAATAAAAAGGTCGAAAATTAGGGAAGTAGTCTAGTGCAGTCAAAGGCAGCATATACAAAACTTAAGAACATGTAAAATAGAGCAATAGCACAAAAAAAAAAAAAAAAGGTTAAAGAAAGCAAATGTGAGAGAGAGAGAGAAGATAACTAATAAAATATGCATAATAAGAAATATATAATTACAAAATTGAAAAAAATCAGGATGTTGTCACACGACTTACAAAACCAGCCTTCATCAGGTACCAACGGCAAAGATTACAAACAACATAGCAACGTGTGTATTCATTTCTCCAATGTTCCAATCAGGGCCACTGCGACCCTATGTGCCACCAGTGAGCAAAATCAAATTTGCAGCCCCAAAATATTTTGATTAAAAAATAAAATAAGGCATAAATAATTATTATTAATTTATTGAAAAAGAAAAGAATTACAACATATCACACATACAATATAACGAAACAACAAACAAAAATAACAAAATCATTCTTAATGCAACTGCTATATTTGGAAAAGTATCTTTAAAATTGTTTTTAAAAATATATTGCAACACTTCAGATGGAGTAATATTTTCTTTTATATAAATTTGAAGTACTTTTAAGTTCTTCAGTAATGCTAAACCATCAATATCGGACTCATTACGATAATTGTCATTTAATTTAATATGTAAATCTTTACAAAGATTTAAGAAATTGTTATATGACCATTTTTTTTAAATTTAGAAATATTATAAAATATTTTAAATATTTCTACATGTTCTTTCCTATTTCTAAACCTTTCAGTTAACAAGAAAATAATTTGAAATAAAAAGTTAATTTTGAAATTTTGTTGAGGATCCTGAATAGCTTCTTCTCTACTTTCATAATCAAAATGACATCTTTTCCGTACAGTGCTTACTTCTGGAAACTAAGCGGCAATATTAGCTGAAGCAAGAATTTTTGGAATGCGTCCTCTGTTCTGTTGAAAATATTCCGTGATTTCCCATTGGTAGGGATGTAAGGGAAGGATGTTCCATATTCCCCATACTGTTTGATTGATATGCAAAAGCACTGATGAAAGGATTCAAAGAGCAGCTTAAAGGAGGTGTAAAAGTAGGAGGGGAAAAGATAAAGCCAATGAGATTTGCAGTTGACTAGATATTGATTGCTAATAATAAATTATTACAGAGCTCCTTGGACATCTTGAACAGAACAATAAAGGAGTAGAGTATGAAGATTAACAGCAATAAAACCAAGGTAGTGTTAATTTCAAAGAGGCCAGGAAGAATAATTAACATTAGAGGGAATAATATTGGAACAGATCGACAGATACTGTTGTTTATGTTATTGTTATTTGGTTTTTAGGAGAATTAGCAACTAAGGCCATATTGCTCCGGGATATGTGGTGGTCATTCTCCGACCTTTCCGCATCCTCCGTATTTGGTGGTGACGGGCTCGAACCCCGGTCTAATCAAGAAGTGTGTGCTATGCACTGCTGCTCCTTCCTACGTGGCTACGGAGGCGCCGTCGACAGATACAAGTACTTGGGAAGCATAAAGACAGAAAACAAAAAAATTCTGGAAGAAATAAAAACAAAAATTGCAATGGGCAAAGAGGCATTTAGTAATGGAAAAGAACTATTGAGAAGAAATTTCAAGAAGGAATTAAGAAAGCAAATGGTGAAAACATTAATATGGACTGTTGTACTATATGGCTCCGAAATATGGACACTGGAAAAGAGGATATTAGATGCCTAGAAGCTTTCGAGATGTAGATGTGAAGGAGAATGGAAAGGTTGAAATGGGTGGATAGAACAAGTAATGAGACTTTGAGGAAAGTAGAAGAGAGAACACTAATAAAGAATTAGGAGACAAAATAACTTTATAGGACATGTATTGAGAAGAGAAAGCATGTAGAGGAAAGAGAATGAGGGGTAGATGTGTGGGAAGAGAAATGTTGGGAGAAGGGGGATTGGAATGATGGATTGGATAAGAGGAATTATACAGGACTTAAAAGTGTAGCACAAGAAAGGGAAGCATGGCACCAATGGAACCCTGAACTTGCCTGAGGGCAGAGAACTTGAAGATAAAGAAAATTTTATAACTGCAAAATATAAATATGAAACACAGATTCAGATAAGCAACTTAACGTGCCTACAATTTTATGTACTGTATTTATTTCAAATGAATTATTTTCCTGCCATTTGAAAGTTGCATTGATCATCTGATTGTATAAAACCAATCGGATGACCAGTGCTACTTCTGGGTATGTAGGACAGGCAGTTGGTTAGGTTTTATGAGTAACACTAAGTTGCAGAATGGTAATCTCTTTAGCTCTTAATTCGTGCTTAGCAGTAACACTAATTAACTCAATTGCCTGAAGACCAGAGGTGCAAACAATGCACTCCCAGTAAAGTCTCGTAATCCGTTCGTTATATGAAAATTTTCTTCATTCTACTGAAACTATTATAAATGTAATTACTCAGGGGGATTTTAAAAAAAAAAAATCGTTAAATCGCTAGATCATCTAATCATAAGAATAATATATAATAATTCATTAAATTTTGAAAGCCAATTACAATAGAAATTTAACGGCGCCCCCCTCTGACGGGCACCAGGTCCAAATTTATGTGAAATATCACCAACAGATCTAGACAACTACAGCAAAATAAAACAAAAATAAACCAAAAATAGACTGACCATTACGCTCCATCTCAACAGAGGACCACAAGGCCAATAATGGTCAGGGAATTGCTGCATTTCGATCGCTACACATATTGCCGCAAAGGCGAGTCGATCGAAAGATCAGATCACCACCCGAACCCCATATCAAACCGCCAATGCAGAGGACTTCAATAGCGGTGGTTGAGATGGGGCGTAATGGTCAGTCTATTTTTGGTTTATTTTTGTTTTATTTTGCTGTAGTGGTCTATATCTGTTGGTGATATTTCACATAAATTTGGACATGGTGCCCATCAGAGGGGACACCATTAAATTTCTATTGTAATTGGCTTTCAAAACTTAATGAATTATTATTATTCTTATAATTAGATGTTCTAAATTATCTTAGAGATTTTCTGCTGCAATATTTTTACTCTTTTTTACCCCTCTCTTCCCTCCCTGTTTGGTTTGATTCTTTAGTTTAATTTCAACTATTTTTGCTCTTGTCTTGCCATACTGCTGGCATTACTTTATTTTTAACTCTCATTCTAATTTATTTCAAGCATCATGTAAAGCAGGAGTGGGCAACTTTTTTCGTCAGCGGGCCGAATGAAATTTTAGTATCACGATGCGGGCCGAATGAAATTTTCGCATCATGATGCGGGCTAGAATAGATTGAATGATTTAATAAAAAAAATCAGAACCTAAAAAATTTTATATTACTTGAATTACCAAATTATTAATGTATTTTTAAAAAAAATATCTGAATGTCCAATTATCATTGAAAATGTGGCATTCGGCATCAATTTTTCTTTTTTTTTTAATTGGCTCATTTTATGGGCTATAAATTATATTAAATTAAAAATTGTAATAATTAGAAAAGGCATAAAACATAAAATATCTCACACCAAATATTATTTTTTTCAATAAGAAATCAAACCCAAAGGAACTACGTTCGATCGATGCTACAATAATAATTAGGAAATAACTCTTTGACGCTGCGTAGAATCACTTGGTTACTGTTGTACTGGCCGCGATTCCCGATTGAACCGAATTAAGCCGAACGTTTACGGCGAGTGTAGTCAGGTAGGGATTTTCTATATTTATGCATTTACCGAGGGGGCCGGATTCAACATCGTCGCGGGCCAGATGTTGTCCACCCCTGATGTAAAGGGATATGCTTTTTGGTGCCTCTGATGTTTGCTGTACCTTTTTATTTTATTTTTTTTATCATGAAAGATTCAGTTTCCAACTATTTTAAACATTATTCAAATATATGTATAAGCATATACAGGGTGTTTCAGTTAAATGTTTCAGAACTTCTAAGAGGGGTAGGGTACATCCTGACAACTCGAAATCATATAGCAATGTGGGGTCGGAAATGCTTTCCTGAAGCGGTATTGTACACAGAAGTCGTCGTGCGACGTCGTGCAGCACAGATTCGATTTTCGGTCAATGTATGGGCCGGTATTATGGGAGATCACCTCATTGGACCTTACCTGTTACCGTGTCGTCTAACCGGACCTATCTACTTGATCTTTCTGCAGCAAGTATTGCCACAACTTTTGAGAGATGAACAGATTTCTGCATCGACACAACAGACAATGTGGTTCCAACACGATGGAGCCCCTGCCCATTATAGCGGAGATGTTCGTAACTACCTGGATGTCACATTTGGTCAACAGTGGATTGGACGTGGTGGTCCCGTGCGTTGGCCTGCTCGGTCACCCGACCTATCATGTCTTGATTTTTATTTCTGGGGTCATATGAAATCGCTAGTTTATGACACCCCTGTTGACAATGCTGAGGAGCTGGTTGCAAGAATCGCAGTAGCTGCCGAAGAAATTCGAAATTCGCCTGGAGTATTCCAGAATGTTCGGATGTCCATGCGTCGGAGATGTGAGGCGTGCATTGTAGCCCGTGGAAGAAACTTCGAACACTTACTTTAATCCATGTACCTTTTGCTTCTTTTCATGTATTATTAAAACGATTTCTCACTTACGGTCTCTTTTCTTTATGGTGCTTCTGGGTACAACACCGCTTCAGGAAAGCATTTCCGACCACACATTGCTATATGATTTCGAGTTGTCAGGATGTACCCTATCCCTCTTAGAAGTTCTGAAACGTTTAACTGAAACACCCTGTATATATATATATTTTTTTTTTTTGGAAAGGAGGAGGAGCATATTGTATCCAGATCATTTGCATGAATTTCTAAAATTCCATCATTTAGTTCAATTTGTTTGTCAGTATCCATTCCAGTGGTAACGTGGGTGTTGTCATTTTTAATTTAGGTCTTTTTGGAGGGGCATCAGCTAGAATGGTGATTGGAGTATTACTTGCTTGTTCAGATGTAGAATGGTGATTGGAGTATTACTTCCTTGTTCAGATGTTTGCTGCATAGAGTATTATCTGAAACCATAGACAATGGAGCATTTTTCTTTTTTTTTTTTTTAATGAAAACCTCAAGGACGAGAGGTATTAGAACCTATAGAACTTAGTACTGTGCTCGGGTTGGAGGCTGAGAAGACAAAAGAAGATATTTGTTGACATTAGACTTGAACTTCTGCAGACTGTAAAAGAAGGTTGTTCCAGAAAACAGCAGTTGAATGAATAAACGAGAAAGATGAAAAGTTGGTTCTGTTAGTTTGAAGTTGGACAGTAAATGGATGCCGGCTGGTGGCAGCACGTGTTTGGACTGTTTTGAAAGAGAGAGCGGGAATTACAGAAGTCAATTCAGAAGAACAGTGCACGTGGAAATATCTGTAGAATAGGCATGCAGCAGAAACAGTACGTCCATGAGACAGAGAGTGGATAGACACTGTTAGACAGGAGTCATTTATTAACCTAATTGCCCTCTTCTGAATGGAATCTAGAAGCCTGAGAGAGAGATTTTGGGGGCACCGCCCCAGATGTGGGAACAATATTCCATTGTAGGACAGATTTGCGATTTGTACAGAATGAACAGCTGTTTGGAAGAAAAGTAATGCCGAGAGTGAAAGAGAAAACAAAGTTTTTTAGATGCAGAGGAAGCAATATTTGTAATGTGCTTGTGCCAAGAGAGATTAGAAGTCAGGGTAATCCCCAAAACAGATATATCATTTTGCCTAGAAATCGGAGTGTCACTAAAAATAAGCATAGGAGCAGAAGAATCCTTTTTGCGAGATATAAGACAAGACTGAGTTTTAGAAGGGTTGAAATCAACTAAGTTGTCTTTGCCCCACTGGAGAATTACCTGAAGATCGGCATTTAAGGAATTGGTAGCAGATTTTCGAGAAGATGAAGCTGATTGAGCAGGACAAGGTTTCTCAAAATGGAAAGTTGAATGCAATGTGCCATCATCGGCAAAACAATGGATAGGATTTCCAGTCAATAGAAGAAGGTCATTAATATACAAGAGGAAAAGAGTAGGGGAAAGAACTGAACCTTGGGGGGACACCGGCATTAGCAGAGAAGTTAGAAGACAGAGAGCCATCTACCATCACCCTCAGTGAGCAATCAGAGAGAAAACTGGATAGCCAATTACTAAAAACGGTTGGCAAACCATAAGATGGAAGCTTGTTTAGAAGACCTTTATGCCAAACACGATCAAAAGCCTTTGAGATGTCAAGAGCAACTACTTGAGTTTCACCAAACCTTTCCATTGAATTAGTCCATAAATGGGTAACATAAGCCAGAATATCACCAGTGGATTGACACTGACGGAATCCATACGGGCGATCGTTGATCAGACGGAAGGTTTCTAGGTAGTTTAAGAGTTGGCGGTTAATTGATTTCTCCATTACTTTAGAAAGAGTAGAAGTAATTGCAATGGGACGATAATTGGATGGGAGGGATTTGTCACCCTTTTTAGGAACTGGCTGGATATGAGCAAATTTCCAAGCAGAAGGAAAAACACCTTTGGAATAAGAAAGGGAAAAAAGGTGGCAAAGAATAGGAGTAAGTTCAGGAGCACTGGTTTTGGGAACAAGTGGAGAAATACCATCAGGACCTGGAGCTTTTTTAGCATCAAGATTCATCAAAATCCTTCTGATATCCTTTTGACGGAAGACCACAGGAGGCATTGAATGGAGCATGTTGGGAATGGTGGGAGGAGTTTTACCAAGATCATTAATACATGAGCTGGAAGAAAAATGGGATGCTAGCAGATCAGCTTTATCCTTGGCTGAAGTGACAACAGAACCATCTGGTTTGGTCAGAGGTGGGAGCAGAAATGGGCAAAAATCGCAGGCAATAGCTTTGGCAAGAGACCAGAATGCTTGGCTACCATTAGGGCAAGAAGCAAGTTATCTGCTCTTAGCATGTTCAAACTCTAGTTTGGACTGATTAATAACTGCTTTACAATTGTTGCGAGCTTTGGTCTAGGCAGAAAATGAAACTGAAGAATTACAACGTGGTCTCAGTTTCAATCTCAATAATACCCATTTCCACTTACAGTCTGTCAAACCCCACATACCTTTTTTGACTGAATTCCAATTATCAGTTCATTCAACTACTGCTCATCTCAGTTAACCTAATTATGATCCCTTTTGTTTCAAGGGAGGTACCTGTGCATATAACTGCTCCAATATTCCGTCAGACTTAGTAATAACCTCTTTTTGAATTCCAATTATCAGTTCATTCAACTACTGCTCATCTCAGTTATCCTAATTATGATCCCTTTTGCTTCAAGGGAGGTACTTGTGCATATAACTGCTCCAATATAACTGCGTCAGACTTAGTAATAACCTCTTTTTGATCTTCTCCATGTTAAAATCTCTCTACCATACTCTGTCAAATTCATCTGTTGCCTCTATCGTTTTCACAACTCCACTAATCACTTGGAACTCTGACTTTCTCTGTTTGAAACTAGCCTTTCTCTAGTCAAACTTTACTAACAGTGAGGTAATTTTCCTTGATAATCTTAATGTTCAAAACTCCGGATGGCTTCCGTTTTAGCATTAGCATTTTTTAGCATTAGTAGAGGCATTTGATGCAAGAAAGCAAGCTTATGCAGCATCAGCCAAAAAAAAAAAAAAAAAACCCACTTCCACTTCACCCCTCTGTTCGTTCAAAATATCTGTCCAGCTGAGCCTTAAACTTATTTAGGCTATCAACCTCCACTACAAGGATTGGAAGTCTGTTCCACCAACCAACCACCCGCTGGCTAAAGGCAAATTTCCGCACGTCTATCCTACATCTGTCTTTCCTCAATTTGAATTTATGCCCTCTTAGGTGATTATTCTGAGCTAGAGGAAGAATCCCATCAGCATTGAGCATGCTCAAACCATTCAAGGCTTTATACACCTCTATCAGATCACCTCGCTGGTGCCTAGTCTCCAGACACTGTAATTTGCAAAACTTAAGCCTTTCTTCGTAAGAGCACCCCTTTGTTCCATTCACTAATCTTGTTGCCCTTCTCTGTACTCGTTCCAGCAGCTCTACATCATTCTTGAAATGAGGCCTCCAGGCCTGTATACAGTACTCTAGGTGTGGCCTGACCATTGCCTTATACAAGGGAATAAACACCTCCTTATCCCTGCTCGAAAAATTCCTGTATATCACTCACAATACTCCATGAGCTACTCTTGCAGCACGTCTGCACTGCTCAGAGAACTTCATATCTGCCTGCACAACCCCCCCCAAGTCCCTTTCATTCTCTACCACTGTCAGTGTAGTACCACAGAGTTGATACGTTGCTCTGGGGTTGTTGTTTCCCATGTGTAGTACTTTACATTTGTCAATGTTAAACTTCATTTGCCACCTCTCAGCCCATCTGCTCAACCTTTCCAGATCCTGTTGCAGTAGCATAGTGTCAGTAGTGTCCTTGACAACCCTGCCAACCTTCGTATCGTCTGCAAACTTGGACATTTAAGCTTGATATACCATCATCAATATCATTTATAAATAAAGAAAACAATAATGGACCCAACACTGAGCCCTGAGGAACTCCACTAATAATATTAGTTCACGATGAGCAGTGTCCATTATTTACCACTCTGCCTTCTCCCCCTCAACCACCCCTTTATCCATAGCAGCAATTTGCCTCCAATGTCACACTGCTCCAATTTGTGTAGCAGTCTTCCATCTGCAACAGTATCAAATGCCTTTCTAAGATCCAAGTATATAATATCAAAGCTATTCCCTCCATCCAGTTCTTTTGTGACTGCATCATAGTATCCAATCAAATTGGTCAGGCAAGACTTCCCCTTAACAAAACCATGCTGTGTCCGAGCTATAACTGAAGTCTTGTCTAAATGATCCTGCAGTGCTTCTTTAACCAGTGCCTCCATTAATTTTCCTGGAACAGAAGTTAGGCTCACATGTCTATAATTACTTGTGTCAGCCTTTGATCCTCCTTTGTGAATTGGGGTCACATTTGCACATTTCCAGTCTATGGGTACCTCCCCTGAGTACAAGGAAGCTCTCATAATTATGGTTAAGGGTTTGCTTACTTCCTTTGCTGCCTCCTTTAATATAACTGGATAGATCCCATCCACCCCGGGTGCCTTTCTTGTGTTTATCTTCAACAGTTTCTCCTCCACTTTACTCCCAGTTATTTCAAGATTCTGTAGCTTACTGCTAGAGTTGAATACACCTCTGGCATTCCCCTCGCTGAATAACTCCTCATGTGTGAATGTCGATGCAAAATATTCATTTAGTTTGTTAGCTACCTGAGCAGGATCATCAACAGTTGACCAATCAATATCAAGTGGACCAATCTGATTCATCCCCTTCCTTCTAGAGTTTACATAAGTAAAGAATTCTTTGCTGTTTTTCTTTGCATCCCTTGCCAAGGATTTCTCGTAATCTGCCTTCGCCTGCCTAACCTCCTTTGTAACTTGGTTGCATATCAACTTGTATCTATCATAGGCTGCTGTGTCATGTGTTAATTTGTAAGTATCCAATGCATTTTTCTTCTCTGCCATGTGCCTCATTAGTTCATCTGACATCCATTTTGACCTAAACCTTGAACAATATTTCTTAGTTGGTATGTAAAGCCTAGTAGCTTCCAAGATAAGTTCTTTGAATGCTTCCCATTTTGAATTTGCTGTTGGTAACATCATCAGTTGGTCCCACTGTATAGAATTTAAATACTGTCTCAGTCCATCGTAGTTGCCTTTACGGAAGCAATAACCCTTTCCTTTACCCCTAATGGTAGTTACCTCTTTGAGTAAATCCCACTTCAGCACACTGTGATCACTGCCACCTAGCGGTTCATTTATCTGCAGATTCTTAATGCATGAAGAATCACTGCTGATAATCAAATCATGAGTATTACTCCCTCTAGTTGCCTCCCGAACATGCTGATGTAGAAAACAATCATCCAATAAATCCACAAAAGCCCTGCTAGTGTGTGTGACCAGCCCCCAAATTCCAGTCAATATCTGGGAAATTAAAATCTCCCATTATAAGACTCTCTGATTTACTGGCCCACTCTATTTCCCTGTACAGTTTCTTATTATACTCATCAGAGTCATTAGGCCTATACCACACTCCTACTCTCAATTTTGATCTCCCAATGCTTATGTCACACCAAACTGACTCAACATTGCACTGTCCAGCGATGTCGACTGGCTTCACTTCCTTGGTTTTTATGTGTTTCTTAACTAATAGCATAACCCTTCACCCCCTTCCTATTCTGTCTATCCTTTCTGTAGATGTTGTACTCCCCAAATTCCAGTTCTGCATCCCTTATATCTGTGTGACACCATGTCTCTGATATCTCAACAATATCTGCCTTTGATGTTTTGAGCAATACCTCAAATTCATCAAATTTATTTACTAAACTCCTAGCATTGGTGTATACGCAAGTATACCTGCACCTGTTTCTATTCTTAGCTACCCTAACACAACCCATGTGTTTACTTGTACTGCAATGGCTCCCAGCAGTCTCTGAAATATCATGCATCTTGTTTTTCAGGCTTCTGCTCATTCTAATAGAAGCAGTGCAAGAATCTCTTTCACCTCTGCCAGTGGCTACTGTCAATCTATTGGTCTTTGTCTCCCCCCCCAAGCTAGCAGTTTTCCGACCCACCTAACGCTGCCTCGATAGCATCAGCAAATATTCTTGCACCCTTTCTATTTAAGTGTATCCCATCCCTGTAGAAGCAATCTCTCCTGTTAACAAGTACAGTCCAGGCTGAAAAAAATTCTACCCCTTGAGCCTTGCACAATCTTTCCAGGGCCGAATTGATCGACAAGGCTCTCATCATATACTCCCTCCCTCCTATCGTGTCTGGGCAGAATTGCAGACACTTTCAAATTCAAACCTAATTCTCGGCTTTTGTTCAACAGTGACCTGTACTTGTTAAATAATTCTGCCGGTCTCCTACTCTTAATATCATTAGTGCCAACGTGTACAACTATATCACCTTTTGTGCCCTTAAAAGATGATATTCGCTCTACAACGTCATCAACCTTTGCCCCTGGCAGACATACCCTGGTCCTGTTCCACCTATCCTTTTTACAAAGCATGTTCCCCGTTTCCCTGACAATAGAGTCACCAACAACTACTAGTTCCTTCGGGACCAGCGCATTCTGCCTTGGGGGTTGCCTCTGTGGCACGTGATGCCCAAGTGCAAGCTCTGGCGTTGATGTGGGCAGCTAAGAGCTTGATGGGCCCCTCAATTTAGTTTCTTCGAGGGCATCCACCCTGTCCTTCAAGCTCTCATATAGGCCCACAAGAATGCTGAGTTGTTGCCTGATATCGATATACTCCTTGCATCGCGCACGCGCACACACACACACACACACACAAAGACATCCCCCATGGCAGTATCATGTTCCGTACCCGATTGCTCTGCAAACATCAAGCAAACAGTGCATTTTATAAGTCTGTGAGTCAGAGGACAACTGCCCCCTCAGTTCTGCTCTGAGCCACAGCACTTCCATTAGCTTGAGCCTTTTGCTTTGCTGCTCTGGTCTGAGTCATGATTCTATTAATTTATTAATTAATTATAATTAATTATGTTATGTTATTAATTATGTTAAATATAATTAATTATATTACGTTTGTAATCTAAGTCGTCATATGTATTTATTTAGAAGTACAATTTAACTGCTAACGAAGTTCAATTAACGCTATCTAGTACGGTATATAACTATCGTATCACAAAGGCGGAAAAGTTACGAACGGTAAATCTACGGACACTTAAGTATTAATTAACTTTCAAATCTCGCTGTCTCCATTCAGAATAAACTAACGATCCTTACTAGGTCTATAAGCTACTTACAGAAATAATTCGATGTAAAAAATATTCAATCAAGCGGCGGCTAAATATGGCTAAAGAACTTCTCGTTCAGCGGAGTTGCAAACACGTGGATACAGTTACCGATACTTTTATGAAATTACAAGGCCGAGTAAAGAATAAATACACCAAATTAATCAGAAAATCACAAAATAATGTTATACTACTAAATTTAAATCAAAAGTTTTAGAAAAACAATAATTTCAAATCAATAAATAAGAAAAATCCACTTAGCGGCTTTGAACACGACCGTCTCCTTGTAGCCTCGTCAGCAGACTTGCTGATTTTCTAATCACAAGAACCCAGCTTTGCAATTACTAATAACCTCGCACAGATTATTCATTTACCTACCAGAATACCAGACAATCCTAACCACACAGCCAACACGTGGTCTTTTTCCCTCACAAACAACCTTTCTAAGTACACAGTTGACGTGAGTGGTCCTCTAGATACCTCAGATCACAACTTGGTGATGGTCTCTTCTCCAATCTGGCCTTTCTCTTGTGGTCATTCTCAATGTTGTGTTGTTTGCATTACAAGAATGCAAAATGGGATGATCTGCAAGATTTCTTTTCCTCGATCGTATTACTATTTTAAATCTTCTAACGTCGACGTTTGCTCAGATCATGTTGATGAAATTATTCTTGCAGGAATGAAATCCTTTATTCCACACTTCACCTTAAAATCTCATCCTTTATTTAAACCTTGGTTTTCCAATAAATGTGAAAGACTGTTCAATGTAAGAATTGGATATCATGACTGGCTTGCATTGAAATCTCCAGGTTCTTTTTCTGCCTACACCAAAGTCAGCAACAATTGTAAAGCAGTTATTAATCAGTCCAAACTAGATTTCAAACAGGTTGAGAGTAAAAAACATGCTTTGGCTAAGGTAAAAATGCCAACACGAGAAACTTTACTGGGAAAACGCATTTCCCGTCACTGCATTCTTGGCAAACAGATGGTGCATGTTATTGATAGTGGCAGTAGAAGTCAATAACAATGTATTAATTAGTTTTTTCTCATTATTAAAAGCAGACTACTGGAGTCCATGAGTGGTCTGAAATTTGCTTAAGGATAAACCCTCGAGACTGCCTCAGTCTTAGAGTGTTTATCCCCCTTCCTGCTGTTTTAAAATAGGAAAACAACTTCTACTGCAGCTACCGATAACACGCACTGCCTGTAGAAGTTGTTTTCCTTACTTGGCTACATAAGGCCTGATTATCAATATGGATACCATCAATTCTGACACACTGATTATATAGTGGTTATGTTACTATCTAGGCACAAATTCATTGGAAAAGTTCAGTGAAACTCAAACAGTTGCTCTTGACATTTCAAAGGCTTTCGATCGTGTCTGGCATAAAAGGTCTTATAAATTTGCTTCCATCTTATCATTTGCCAATCACTGCAGGTGATGATAGATTGCTTTCTGGCATCAAATTTTCTACTAATGCAGGTGTTCCCGAACAATCAGTTCTTTCTCCCGCTCTTTTCCTCTTGTATATTAATGACCTTCTTCCATTGACCAGAAATCCTATCTATAATTTTGCTGATGATAGCACATTGCATTCCCCCTTCAAAGTTGAGAAACTCTGTATAAACAGCTTCAACTTCTCAAATATCCACTACCAGTTTCTTAAATGCTGATCTGCAGGTATGCTCCAGTGGGGCAAAGATAACTTAGTTCATTTCAATCTTCTAAAATTCATTCCTGTCATATCTTGCAAAGAGGCTTCTTCTGTTCCTATGCTTATCTTCAATGACACTGATTTCTAGACAAGGTCAAATCTCTAATGGGGATTACCCTTTTAACTATACATATAACCACTTAGGTTAAGTAACATAAATAATTAGTAAAAATAAATAATTAATACATAACTTGATACAGAAGTTATATAAAGGGATTTCGTAGATAACACTCGTTACTGAAACAAATATTTCGTAGATAACACTCGTTACTGAAACAAATATTTCATAGATAACACTCAGATTTCGTAGATAACACTCGTTACTTAAACATAAATATTTCGTAGATAACACTCGTTACTGAAACAAATATTTCGTAGATAACACTCGTACATTTCGTAGATAACACTCGTTACTGAAACATAAATATTTCGTAGATAACACTCGTTACTGAAACAAATATTTCGTAGATAACACTCGTACATTTCGTAGATAACACTCGTTACTGAAACATAAATATTTCGTAGATAACACTCGTTACTGAAACAAATATTTTGTAGATAACACTCGTTACTGAAACATAAATATTTTGTAGATAACACTCGTTACTGAAACATAAATATAGCATTATAACTATGTTGGGATACAAGTTTAGGATTTAATTTTGTACTGAAATTGAAATTTTATTAAAAGTAAATCGAAATCATGACTCAAACCAGAGCAGCAAAGCAAAACGCTCAAGCTAATGGGAATGTTGTGGCTCAGGGGAGAACTGAGGGGGGCAGTTGCACTCTGAATCACAGCCTTTTAAGATGCACTATTTGCTTGATGTTTGCGGAGCAGTCAGGTATGGGACATGAAACTGCCATGGGGGATGTCTTTGTGTGTGCGCGCGATGCAAGGAGTGTAAGGAAATCGGGCAACAACTCAGCATTGTTATGGGCCTATATAAGAGCTTGAAGGACAGGGTGGATGCCCTCGAAGGATTACAAGTGAGGGGGCCCATCAAGCTCTCAGCTGCCCACACCAATGCCAGAGCTTGCACTTGGTCATCGCGCAACACAGCGGCAACCCCCAAGGCAGAATGCGCTGGTCCCGAAGGAACTAGTAGTTGTTGGTGACTCTATTGTCAGGGAAACGGGAAACATGCTTTGTAAAAAGGATAGGTGGAAGAGTACCAGGGTATGTCTGCCAGGGGCAAAGGTTGATGACGTTGTAGAGCGGATATCATCTTTTAAGGGCACAAAAGGTGATATAGTTGTACATGTTGGCATTAATGATATTAAGAGTAGGAGACCGGCGGAATTACTTAACAAGTACAGGTTACTGATGAAAAAAATCCGTGAATTAGGGTTGAATTTGAAAGTGTCTGCAATTCTGAGCAGACACGATAGGAGGGAGTATATGATGAGAGCCTTGTCGATCAATTCGGCCCTGGAAAGATTGTGCAGGGCTCAAGGGATAGAATTTTTTTCAGCCTGGTCTGTACTTTTAACAGGAGAGACTGCTTCTACAGGGATGGAATACACTTAAATAGTAAGGGTGCAAGAATGTTTGCTGATGCTATCGAGGCAGTGTTAGGTGGGTCGGAAAACTGCTAGCTTGGGGGGATAAAAGGACTAATAGATTGACAGTAGCCGCTGGCAGAGGAGAAAGTGATTCTTGCACTGCTTCTATTGGAATGAGCAGCAGCCTGGAAACTAAGATACAGGATATTTCAGAGACTGCTGGGAATCATGGGGGTACAAGTAAACACATGGGTTGTTAGGGTGGCTAAGAGGAAGAGCAGGTGCATGTATACTTGCGTGTACACCAATGCTAGGAGTTCAGTAAATAAATTTGATGAATTTGAGTTATTGCTCAAAACATCAAAGGCAGATACTGCTGGGATTTCAGAGACATGGTGTCACACAGATATAAGGAATGCAGAACTGGAATTTGGGGAGTACAATGTCTACAGAAAGGATAGACAGGATAGGAAGGGAGGAGGGGTTATGCTATTAGTTAAGAAACACATAAAATCCAAGGAAGTGAAGTCAGTCAATATCGCTGGACAGTGCAGTGTAGTGTCGAGTCAGTTTGGTGTGACATAAGCATTTGGAGATCAAAATTGAGAGTAGGAGTGTGCTATAGGCCTAATGACTCTGATTAGTATAATAAGAAACTGTACAGAGAAATAGAGTGGGCCAGTAAATCATAGAGCCTTATAATGGGAGATTTTAATTTCCCAGATATTGACTGGAATTTGGGGGCTGGTCACTCACACACTAGCAAGGCTTTTGTGGATTTATTGGATGATTGTTTTCTACGTCAGCATGTTCGGGAGGCAACTAGAGGGAGTAACACTCTTGATTTGATTATCAGTAGCGATTCTTCATGCATTAAGAATCTGCAGATAAATGAACCACTAGGTGGCAGTGATCGCAGTGTTCTGAAGTGGGATTTACTCAAAGAGGTAACTACCATTTGGGGTAAAGGGAAGGGGTATTGCTTTCGTAAAGGTTACGATCGACTGGGACAGCATTTAAATTCTATACAGTGGGATCAACTGATGATGTTACCAACAGCAAATTCAAAATGGAAAGCATTCAAAGAACTTATCTTGGAAGCTACTAGGCTTTACATACCAACTAAGAAATATTGTTCAAGGTTTAGGCCTAAATGGATGTCAGATGAACTAATGAGGCATATGGCAGAGAAGAAAAATGCATGGGATACACACAAATTAACACGTGACACAGAAGCCTATGATAGATACAAGTTGATCTGTAACCAAGTTACAAAGGAGGTTAGGCAGGCGAAGGCAGATTACGAGAGATCCTTGGCAAGGGATGCAAAGAAAAACAGCAAAGAGTTCTTTACTTATGTAAACTCTAGAAGGAAGGGGATGAATCAGATTGGTCCACGTGATATCGATGGGTCAACTGTTGATGACTCTGCTCAGGTAGCTAACAAACTAAATGAATAGTTTGCATCGACATTCACACATGAGGAGTTATTCAGCGAGGGGAATGCCAGAGGTGTATTCAACTCTAGCAGTAAGCTAGAGAATCTTGTAATAACTGAGAGTAAAGTGGAGGAGAAATTGTTGAAGATAAACACAAGAAAGGCACCTGGGGTGGATGGGATCTATCCAGTTATATTAAAGGAGGCACCAAAGGAAGTAAGCAAATCCTTAGCCATAATTATGAGAGCTTCCTTGGACTCAGGGGAGGTACCCATGGACTGGAGATGTACAAATGTGACCTCATTCACAAGGGAGGATCAAAGGCTGACACAAGTAATTATAGACCTGTGAGTTTAACTTCTGTTCCCGGAAAATTAATGGAGGCACTGGTTCAAGAAGCACTGCAGGATCATCTAGACAAGACTTCAGTTATAGCTCGGACACAGCATGGTTTTGTTAAGGGGAAGTCTTGCCTGACCAATTTGAATGGATACTATGATGCAGGGAATAACTTTGACATTATATACTTGGATCTTGGAAAGGCTTTTGATACTGTTGCACATGGAAGACTGCTGCACAAATTGGAGCAGTGTGGCATTGGAGGCAAATTGCTGCTATTGATAAAGGGGTGGTTGAGGGGGAGAAGACAGAGAGTGGTAATCAATGGACACTGCTCATCGTGGACTAATGTTATTAGTGGAGTCCCTCAGGGTCCTTTATTGTTTTCTGTATTTATAAATGATATTGATGATGGTACATCAATCTTAATGTCCAAGTTTGCAGACAATACGAAGGTTGGCAGGGTTGTCAAGGACACTACTGACACTATGCAGCTGAAAAAGGATCTGGAAAGGTTGAGCAGATGGGCTGAGAGGTGGCAAGTGAAGTTTAACATTGACAAATGTAAAGTACTACATATGGGAAACAGCAACCCCAGAGCAACGTATAAACTCTGTGGTACTACACTGACAGTGGTAGAGAATGAAATGGACCTGGGGGTGGTTGTGCAGGCAGATATGAAGTTCTCTGACAGTACAGACAGGCTGCAAGAGTAGCTTTTGGTGTATTGTCAATGATATATAGGAATTTTTCTAGCAGGGATAAGGTGGTGATTATTCCCTTGTATAAGGCAATGGTCAGGCCACACCTAGAGTACTGTATTACTGTATACAGGCCTGGAGGCCTCATTTCAAGAAGGATGTAGAGCTGCTGGAACGAGTACAGAGAAGGGCAACAAGATTAGTGAATGGAACAAAGGGGTGCTCTTAAGAAGAAAGGCTTAAGTTTTGCGAATTACAGTGTCTGGAGACTAGGCACCAGCGAGGTGATCTGATAGAGGTGTACAAAGCCTTGAATGGTTTTAGCATGCTCAATGCTGATGGGATTCTTCCCCTTGCTCAGAATAATCACCTGAGAGGGCATAAATTCAAATTGAGGAAAGACAGATGTAGGATAGATGTGCGGAAATTTGCCTTTAGACAGCGAGTGGTTGGTAGGTGGAACAGACTTCCATCCCTTGTTGTGGAAGTTGATAGCCTAAATAAGTTTAAGGCTCAGCTGGACAGGTATTTCGAACGAACAGAGGGGTGAAGTGGAAGTGGTTATTTTTTATTTATTTTTTTACTTTTTTTTTTTTTTTTTTTTTTGGCTGATGCTGCATAAGCTTGCTTTCTTGCATCAAATGCCTCTATTAATGCTAATGCTAAAACTTCTAATTTTTTTTTTTTTTTTTTTTTTTATTCAATAGTAACAAAATTTTTCAAATCTAGATTTTTCTGCTTCAAACAGTTTTCCACCTCTAGCACAAAATAATTTAGAAACCATTCTTTACAGAAGAAACCATTATGTGATTTTGACCTTAAAGCGTTATCCAAGCTTTTTTATTTGCTTTCCAATATACCAGTATATGTTTTTATTTACGCCTTTTACTGCACAAGGATGAGAAGATCTATAAACTAGCATAGGTGTTATCATATAATCGCCTGATGCATTACTGCACATAAGTAACATTACACTATCTTTTTGTGCTTTAAAACCTGGTGCAGTTCTCTTTTTTCAAATAACTGTTCTGTTGTGAATTTTTTCAACCAAAGATCTGTTTCATCAGCATTGAAAACTTCATGTGGTATGCATCCGTGCTCTTCAATTATTTTTTTAAATTCCTCTGCATACTTCTTGGCAGCTTCATTTTCAGCCAATGCACTTTCCTCTTGAATTTTTATGTTATTTAAATTGCTCAAACCTACCTTTACTGGCAACAAACTCCAGTTAACAAAAGATTCTCTATTTTCTTTAAATGGTTATAAATTTCTAGGGTCTTTTGTTTAATTACACTGCTGTCTAATGGGATCTTTTTTTACTGTTGTCATCAATCCAAATACTGAGTGCATTTTCCATTTTCTCAATTATTGGCACTCTGGAACAAGGTATCATTTGTGGAAATGAAATAACTTGTAGCAACAGCAGTTCTAATTTTTTGTTCTTTATGGTCTGGATTGTTGCTTCATTTAAATTTAAGCTTTTTGCAACGTATGATGCTTTTTTCCTTTTTAAGACGATCCATAATTTGTATCTTTGATTGTAGAGAAAAAGTTTCTTTTGAGCAGTGTTTTTTTTTTTAATTTTCCTTAGGCATAATTTAGGGCTGGAATTTAATTCACAACAAAGTACTTATTCCAATACGGTTCTCTTAAGAACAAAGTTTAGTAATACATACCCAGAAAAATTTATAAACAATCAAGTAAAAACCAAAATAACCTTACAAAAACCTTAAAAGTCACAAATTGCACGCTTCAAAATCACAATTTTTTATGGTCTCAAAACAAGCACAAGTTTGATAGCACGAAACAAAAAAAAAAAAAAAAATGGGATTTCCCAAATATTTTTTTTTTTTGCATAACGACTAGCGAGTCAACAGTGGAAATTCACAAAAAAAGAATGGAAATGTTTAAAAATTACATCCAACATAATTGCAGGGTTCCCCCAAACAAAAGCTCACAAATACTGTATTATGCGAAGTTTGCTGCAATTCTCTAACCATGTTATATAAGTACTGTGTTGTGTGAGGATTACCGCAATTTATCAATCATGTTAGAGTGAAACTGTGTTGTAGAAGTACTCTGTTATACAGGGGTTGCCTGTATTTTCAACGCTTGCATTGAACTCCTGAATCCTTCATGGGTTACTCTTGCAATCTTTTTTCTTTAAAAACTCCGATAAAAATCTGGAGATATTATATCAGGTAGTCAAATTCATTACAATAAAGTTCAATCGCCCCCCCCCCCCAAAAAAAACTCTTCCAACCATTCAGTCATTGAACATGCAGTATGGTCAGGCTCCAACAGGATTGGATTGCTCCATCCTGTTGGAGCCTGATGTCTCTGCATGTTTTAAAATATTTTTCTTCCCTGTGAAGGCAATGAAATGTTGGATAAAATTTATTTCACTGATGAAACATGGTTTCACATTCTCCACTTTTGACTGCTGAATAGCCACTAAAGCAAAACCATGCTTCATCAGTGAAATAAATTTTATTCAACATTTCATTACCATCAGAGGACAGAAAAATCTTTTAAAACAGTGACAGTACCATAATCTTTTAACATCATCCTAAAATTGAAGCTCATGCATACTGTGGATTAAGTTAGAAAAGGTTTTAGGTGTTTCTTACAGCAAATTGAGTGCGTGAAAAATTATGGTTGTGGTGAGAGAATCCCATTTTTGGCTCATAGCATATACATGTATAAAATGCCTGTTTTCTTCACTCCCAGTGGATCGATTTTCGTAAAATTTTAATTCTTTCAGAAAGATTTGTCGATCCATTCCAAATTTCATTAGAACTGGATCAATAGAAATCAGGCAATTATTTCTCTATTTAACCATCCACATGTAATAAAGACTCCCAGTGGATAGATTTTCATATCTGGCTCTTTCAGAATGATCTGTTAAGAATGAAATTGTAGAATGGAGAGATTCACTGCCTACATCACATTCAAGGAGCTGAAGCAAAGCATCATGAATAGTCAAAGTAATGAAGCAACCTTATCTGTGAAAAACTAAACCACACAAAACCTTCTTAATTCGTTATATGTGGCCTCAATTCCAATCTCAGTGATTTCCCAACCTGTGAAGCCCCACTTACACTTTCTGATGGGATCTCCCCTAGCAGCTGCCTCAACAAACACTCTTCACATGTCATTAATATCTGTTCTAGTATTTCATTTTAACCTCTTGCCTGACTACCCATATAATGTATGGGCAGATTTGTTGGTCCAAAAAATTAACTTGTCCCTATGTGGTATGTGCACTATGTGTTTTATGTTTCAGATTTGTTTTGGACAGAAATAAATACTCAACTATATTAGCATTATGTGATTTGACCTTAAAATTATTTTTTTTTTTTTTCTAATCATAACTTGGCTACTGTTTACTAAATGCTTTATATTCATCACTTCAAAGTAGCAATATATGCTTTAATTTTTGGTGTGAGGACTAAGAGTAGGAAAAAAACTTGTCCAAATGGTAGTTGAGCTTTCTGGCCTCTGGCCAAAACTACTGGTCAAAACTTCTGACCACCTATAGTTCCACATCAGTTACACCTCTCTTAAAATCATTACTGAGGCCTCACCTAAAGATAAAGCTGACTTATCTGTAGCAGCATTCAAATTGGTAACCTTGGTAAATTTCCTTTTACCACACCAAACACTATCAATTCAATTTTCCAGTAATTTTCCAGCAGAGAGACAGAATAATCCAGAATAACCTTGATACCAAAAAGTCTCCAATTCCTGATGGCATTTCTCAATGTGTTCTTAAAGCCTACCTGCAGTGCTTAATTCTGTTTCCATTACCTTTCTGCACTTTCTTATTCCAGTGGTGTTTTTCCCTTCTACATGGAAATTTGATAACATCCAGCCAATTTGTGGCAAATCTCTTTTCCAATTATTGCCCCACTGCACTTACCTCAACTCTTTCCAAAGTAATGCAGAAATCCATTAATCATCAATTCTTGTACTGCCTACAAACCAATGATGGGTAATAACTGAACGTTCAATAATCAATTATTTCCATAATCAAAATAATAGATATATAAAAATTAGTTGATTAAAAATTCAACGTACTCTAAAAACAGGAGCAGGCGGGGGAGGGAGTGACAGTGAAGGGATTCTATCTGGTGTCTTCATTCAAACTTCACTAAAGTGCTCTTCCCACTCGGGAAATAGTCTCTCTCTGTCTACAACATTTATCACAACCTAATTTGCATAAAATCAGTTATGAAAATTGCCATAATTGATTACTTCAATTTTTGCTCATAACTGATTATTCCCATCACTACTACAAACAAACCTTCCATTTGATCAATAACAGCCAATAAATCAGTGTATACCCACCACTGATACCTTAGCTTATGTTATCCATCTCTGGATAAATTCAATGAAAAAGTTCAGTGAAATTCAAGCTATTGCTCTTGACAGTTGGCTAGCCAGTTTTCTCTCTACACTTAGTCACTGCAAGTGATGGCTCTCCATCTTATAACTTCTCAAGTAATGTCTAACTAATGGACAGAACCTTTTTCCCAAAGGTTCTGTTTTTTCTTCCACTCTTTTCGTGTATATTAATGACCTCCTCCCACCGAAAAAAAATCCTATCTGTAGTTTTGTCAGTGAATGTTATATTGTGCTGTGTGTAGCACACAAAAACATTACACCCTACAGTTTAAGAGACCTACCCTTCACAAACATCAACAACTTCTTCAATGTTGATCTCCAAGCATTCTAGAGAAAATTATAATGTAAAACTCAGGCACCTTATTTCTTTTAATAAAAGTCTCCTATCCTCACCATCAGGTCACATTTCTTTATTGGAGACAACCATGACTTAACCTCTCTTGGTACAGTGGAACTTCTCTATTACGAACTTTCTTTCAAAACATTACACCTTGCAATGAAATTACATGTAAAATTAACCACATATAGTGAAATGTTAGTCTCTCTATAACGAATTTTTAAAAAATTAGCAGATTTTCAAGCATTTATTGCTAAACAGACAAAATAAATGCTTTAATCATCCTTTTAGTGAACACTTGTAGTCATTGACGGCCGTAGGAAGGTCTTCCTTTAATTTTTGTTACAGTTATAAAACCAAATGGGTTTTCTGAAAAGTGGTCATGAACTTTGCAACAAATAGGGTAGATTAGTAAATTGATGTTGGCTAAGGGGAAAACGAAATTGCTGCGGGTAAAGATTTATCATGCTGCGGGTTATACATAGAATGCTTTGATAGTCTGCTTTTAGTAACGCATACTGAGGGACAGTCACTTCTCACCTCAACCATACTATGTGACCTTCCTGTCAATCATTATATGATAGTTTTTGTATATGTCCATTCTCATCTAACTAGACTCCCAGTAGATGATTTTCATGAATTTTTTTTTTTAATATCGTTCTTTTGGAACAATTTGTCATCAATCATATAGGCTATATGCTCTTGGTTTTTTTTTTTTTTTTTCTCAAAACTAAAATACAGCATACAATTAAACATAAATTTTCTTTCATGTATATATGAATGAAAGCAGAATAAAAGAAATTCGCCAAGTCTATTATTTTTTCAAAGTGATTGATAGGAAAAGTCACGTGATACTGTTGAATTGACAAGTGGACAACAATGAGTAGGCAGTACTAACAATTCACTACATGACCAGTGCAGCGAAGTTTGCAGTGGCTACACGGTGTATGTGTATATATCGGCAAGATCTGCATTTGAGTCATTTTTACAGTTGTGGAAACAATGTCGAAGAGAAAGTGTTTAACTATTAACGATAAAGTCAAGATTCCTCATGATGTTGACCAGGGTTTTAAGAAAAAAGATATTGCGGAGAAATATAGCATACCTGCAAGCAGTTTATCTACAATTTTAAAAAAAATCGAGAATCAAATTTGAAGGAGGAGCAGACGAGAAGCGAATTAAGTTGTGTATATTGTTGTTGTTGATATGGGGGTTTGATGGCGCATAAGCTGCTTTGGCTATAATGCGCCTGAGTTGTGTATATACGAAGATGTTGATAAGCTGTTCTAAAATGGGTGCAAATGAAATTGAAATGATACGTGAAAAGTATATACCAATATCATGTCAAATAATTAAGCAACAAGCTCTGAAATTTACACAGTCCCTTGGACATACAGAATTTAATGTGAGCACTATGTGGTTAGATAAATTTAAGAAGTGCCACAGAATTGTGGAAAAGGTTATTTGTTGAGAAAGTGTTAATGTAAGCGAAAAAGATTGCAACAGTTAGAGGAACAACACCTTAAAGAAGTTTTTGGAAGGATATGAACCTAAGGATGTTTTTAAAGTGGGTTTATTCTTTAAATGTTTACCTAATAGAACACTTGCTTTTAAGGATGATGTTTTGGTGGGAAACAAAGCAAAGAAAGAATCACTGTGCTAGTTGGAGCCAATATGACAGGAAGTGAAAAATTATGACTTTTAGTCATCGGAAAATCAAAAAACTCAAGATGTTTTAGAGGCACAAAATCTTTGGAAGTTGACTACACCTTTAATAAAAAGAAAGCATGGGTGACAAGTGTTATTTTCGAAGAATGGATATTAAAACTAGACAAGCGTAAAACAAAAGAAAAATCGTGTTGATTACTGACAACTGTTCGGCACATCCTGCCAGTATTTCTGCCAAAAAGAACCCAATTCACATCTGCTGTGTGGAGTGTGAAGTTGTTGTTTTTACCGCCAAACGTAACGTCAAAACTGCAGCCAATGGACCAAGGCATTATTAAAAATTTTATTATCGAAAGAGAATTTCCTTAGAGGCATCTCTGAGATTGCAGTTCAGAGATTGCCAGTTCAGAGATTGCAATCTCTGAACTGCAACTCTGAACTGAAACCAAACTTTTGCCAGTTCAGAGATTGCATTTCTGAACTGGCAAAAGTTTGGTTTGGAAAAACGATGCCACTGAATAAACTATTCAAAATTGTTTTTCAAAAGCAAAATTTGCATTGAATACAGAAGTCGAATGACAACCAGGCAAATAAGATGAACTGCCCCTTTCACAACTGAAAAACTTTCAGACAATAGAATCGTCTGGAAACATTGAAAATGAAATAACACTGGATGGTTATGTTTATGTAGATCAAGATCTGGCTACAACAGAACATCCAAATGAAGATGAAATACCGATGAACAGTGTTAGACGCAACCACGATCACGAAGAAATTAACGATAATGCATTAGAACAACACGTAGAAAAGCCAACTTGTGAAGAAGTGATTCATGCTTTTAAAACGGTTCGTATTGGTCTACAGTTTTGTGAAAATGTTCCTGATAATGTTTTTAATGCTCTGAATAAATGTGAGGTTTTCTTTGAGAATCAGGCATTTTTTAATTGTACTGTGCCAATGAAAATTACCATTTTTTTTTTTTAATTTGTGATACTTACCGACGAAAATTGTGTAAACATAATTTAAATAAGTTGTTTTTAAAATAAAATACATTAAAAATAAATGTATATTCGTTTTCATTTTCTAATTAGATAACAATTTCCATTAAAAAAGACTTTTTTTCTTTAACAAAATTTCTCCATGATCAATTTTTTCGCTGGATTTATCGAATTCGTTATAGGGAAGTTTGACTGTATAAGTGTAATACAAACATTCCTTCCTCTGCTATGTATTACTTTTCTTCTAACTGTGAAAACAGAAGAGGAACATACAGCAAATACAAATATCAAATTTGCTTTACTATAAAAATTGTAACCAAACTTGAAGTGGTGTCCCAGATCCTCTGATCAGCTCCTAATATCTATACAAAAGAGGGCAATTGGGTTAATTAATCACCATCTCTTATAAATTTTCTCCATTCTACACATACATTCAGTTTCTACCGCATGCAATTCCAACAATGATTTTTCAAGGCCCTGTTCTTCTGAATTGGGAAATGCATTCCACCACTCTGAACTTCCTTCTAACTCTGCATCAACGTATTATAAAAGAAAACCAACATTAATTAACAAATAAAATATTAATATCAATTCCTTTGGGCATAATGTTTGAATTTTATTTTAATTTAATTATTAGCAATACCATCTGCTTACAGTACATAGTACCTACACATTCAGTTTTTAAATTGCATGCAGGTGTAGTGTAATCATGTGCAAGGATCAAATACTGAAAAGCAAGATCTTGGAGCTTTTTAACCTCATCATTTCCTACCAGTGCATTGGCCTGTGAAGTCAGGTGTTACTGGTGTTAAATTATTTGTGAAAGACTTCATAATGAGAACTCAACAAAAGTTAATCAGTTTCAAACGTGCAAATACTCCTGCTAATCATAACATTAAATTGGGTCAACGTGTGATTAATGACCTCAGTTTTGAAAAACTGAGTGCAAAACATACATCATGCATAACACAATCTGTGTGCCTTTGAACATGAAATGACTCTTCAAATTAGCATTAGCATTAGCAGAGGCATATGATGCAAGAAAGCAAGCTTATTCAGCATCAGCAAAAAAAAAAAAAAAAAAAAAAAGAAAACAACCACTACTCCCATTTCACCCCTCCGTTCGTTCGAAATACCTGTCCAGCTGAGCCTTAAATTTATTTAGGCTATCAACTTCAACAACAAACGATGGGAGTCTATTCCACAAACCAACTGCCCGCTGGCTAAAGGCAAATTTCCGCACATCTATCCGACATCCGTCCTTCCTCAATTTGAATTTATGCCCTCTCAGGTGATTATTCTGAGCAAGAGGAAGAATCCCATCGGCATTGAGCATGCTCAAGCCACAATTAATGAAGTAAAGTAAAGATCATGTCACTCTACTGTTTTGCTTGAATAAAACAGGAACCCATAAACTGCTTCCCGTGGTAATCAGAAACATTGTCATTTATACCGCATATTTGGATATACGGCAGGTCTTGCTGCCTGACAATGTGAAGCAAAATCACAAGATGCTGATAGTGCACAACAATTTATTAGTGACTTAAAATTTGTGTGTCAAGGTTTCCGTGATGAGCAACTATACAATTGTGATGAGTCTGCACTGTTTTATGGAATGTTACCAACGAAATCTTTGGATTTAAAATTAGCACCAAACAAAGCAGGATTGAAGTTAAGTAAGGATCGTGTCACCCTACTGTTTTGCTTGAATAAAACAGGAACCCATAAGCTGCTTCCCGTGGTAATCAGGAACACTGTCATTTATACCACAGATTTGGATATACCGCAGGTCTTGCTGCCTGACACCAATGAAGTGGTGTCAGGCACCGGAAAAAATTCCAAGAAAAATATTAATGTTGTTTTGCAAACTTGCACTGCAGGAGTCTTCCTCACTCAAGTGACCCACTGTTTGCGAGAGAGAGGGAAAAAGCACGGGTTCTTGGATATCTCAGGGATCTTTATTGAGCTTGAGTCGTTCAATTTGCTTATCTCCTCCAACACTAAAAAACGGTTTTCCCAAAAATGAGTCAGATGGGAGCAGTGCATTCAAAAAATGTGGTTGTTTTAGCCTCTGCAGTTAGTATCGATCATACTTCCTTGTGTAAGGGTTGTGTCACTGCAAAAAAAAAGATGATCCATAGTTTGAGATCTACCTGTGCCGGTTGTGTTTTTTGTGACTGTTTCCGTATGTATCGGTGATTTTTTTTACATTTTTGCAAGCTTTACAGACATAGCTATTGTTCATAATAAATTAAAATTGATTTCGGGGGTTAGGGCGAACATTAATAAAAGAAAATCGCACACCATCAAGGAAAAGCTGACTGTAATCAAACAAGTAAAAAGTGGTGTCTCGAAAGCACAAATAAAATGGGAGTTGGGTATTCTGGAGGGAACAATACGAGGATGGATTACAAAAGAAGGAAGACTACATTCCTTCTTGGATAAGTTGGACAAAACACCAGGAGTGGAAAGGAAGAAATCAAGACTGCAAAAACGAGGCACTGGATGATTGTTCATACATGTGGTTCGTTCAGAAACGAAATTTAGGATTTCCACTGTCAGGTCCCATTCTGAAGATGCAAGTGGAGAAACTTTTTCAAGACTAAAAGCTTGATAGTGAATTCCCTGCCAGTGATGGATGGCTATGGTGTTGGCAGAAACGTCATGGCATTGGGGAAATAACAATTAGCAGTGAAGCAAAATCACCAGATGCTGATAGTGCACAACAATTTATTAGTGACTTAAAATTTGTGTGTCAAGGTTTCCGTGATGAGCAACTATACAATTGTAATGAGTCTGCACTGTTTTACGGAATGTTACCAACAAAATCTTTGGATTTAAAATCAGCACCGAATAAAGCAGGATTGAAGTTAAGTAAGGATCGTGTCACTCTACTGTTTTGCTTGAATAAAACAGGAACCCATAAGCTGCTTCCCGTGGTAATCAGGAAAAGTAAGAATCTGCGATGTTTTAAATCCATCAACCGAAAACATCTCCTTGTAGAATACGTGACAGCTCAAAAGCATGGATGACTGAAATTTATTTTGGACCTCGTTCCACAAAATGTTTGTACCATCAGGGCAACAGCATTTGAGAAAAATACACATTGAACCAAAAAACATTACTGTTTTTAGATATCTGTAAAGGAACACCCACCTGCTGACAGTATCATATACAAAGATGGAAAGATTCGGACCATGTATTTACCAAAAAATATCACAGCATTAATCCAGATCAAGGAATCATTTATAATTTTAAGATAAATTACAGACACCAGCTACTTTTATCTTTGCTGTCCTCCAATCGTGATGTTCCTGAATTTCTAAAGGTGTTAAATTTAAAGGAAGTAGCATACAAAATTGGGCTTGCTTGGGAGTATTTTGGAAGATACAATTCAAAATTGTTGGAGAAAATGTGGTTTTCTGAGAACAGCTGATGGAGAGAATCAAACTGTGACCGATAAAAAGCAAAACAATGGACAAATTGCTATACATTGTTGGTTGGTTGGTTTTAATGGAAGCTTATTGGCACAAGGGCAACTAAGGCCAAATTATGCCTGTCACAGTAATTCTGGAATTGAATTTTTTTTTTTTTTTTCCATGGGTCAGATAAGTTTATATAAATGAGTTTCTTTTAAAAAATTAAATAAGCCAGACAGATTTGCATCATCACTGAGAATATGGATCATCTCTAATGAATTGTTTTGGGTTAAAGCTGATTTAAAATTTGTCAAACGAGCAGCGTGATTTTGGGGATATTCGAGGAGGATATGTTTCACTCTTAATAGGGCAGGACAATAATGGCAGGAGGTTAATCACCTGTCAACAAGTGGAGGTGGGTGAGATGAAAATGCCCAATGCATGTCCTTGCAAAGACAACCTCTTCTTGTCTGCTTAATCATGAACTAGACTTCCAAATAAAGAAAAGCCATATTGTGGCTTTTCTTTATTTGGAAGAGTTTATTATGAGTTTGTTGCTGCCATACTAATGCCCACTGGTCAATACATAACTGTTTTATGATGAGTTTGCAGTCCATATAAGGAATTGGGGCAAATGAAGACATGGGGTTGACTGGACTTTTTGCTGCTTGATCTGCTTTCTCATTTCCCTGGATTCCAGCATGCCCAGGAATCCAGCAGAACCTTACCTCTGTGTTATGTTCTGTGAGATTAATTAACTGTGCTCCGATTTTTTTCAAAATAGGATGAGAGTTCTGACATTCATGTTGTAAAGAAGTTACTGCACTCAAGGAATTAGTATAGATTATCTCTTCGTTGGACCTGCCGTTGACGTGTTCGACAGCCATTTTTATTGCATGAAGTTCAGTGGTGCAAATATTGCAACTTGGGAAAAGTTTTTCACAGGTAGCACAAGTGGGAAGAACTACTGCAGCACGTACATCTGTATCAGATTTGGATCCATCAGTATATATTTGCAGACAGTGTGTTTGCTGATGCATGAGTTGAATGTAGCTGCTGTATATTTTGATTTTCCAATGCCTGTTTTCCCCAATTCCGAAAAAATTCAGTGCATAAAGGTTTGAAAGTGGACCATGGAGGCTTCATTTCTCCGGTGTGAGGGTTGATGTTGTCTAGTGGGACACTCCAATTCTGTGCAACATCCTTCAATCTGATTCCAGCAGGTTTATTTTCATTTGGTTTATTCCTCTAGAAATTTAGGAAAGACGGGTTAAAGAGGCAAGGCCAGATGGGATGTGAGGGCATACTCCGAAGTTTGGCTGCGTAAGTAAGCAGAAGCATCTGTCTCCAAAATGATAATGGAGGTTCATGTGCATCAATATAAAGACTCTGGACTGGCAACGTTTGGAAAGCACCTAGAGCTGTTCTAAGTGCACTGTGCCGAATGGTATTTAGGAACTGTAATGCTGATTTTCTAGCTGAGTCATATACAGGTGCATCATAGTCTAGTCTGGATCAGATTAGTTTTATACAGGTGAAGAAAGGAGTGTCGGTCAGGCCCCCCATGACATCGCATAAAGCTCTCTAAGGATATACATTTTCTTCAAAAAATAGTTTGTGCATGCTGTATGTGTTTCAGTTATCCAATATTAAACCTAGGAATCTAATATTGCCAATGACTGGAATAGCATGATTTCCCAGGTGCAATTCAAGATAAGGGTGCAGTTTTTGCTTCTTGCAGAAGTGTATAGCAAATGTTTTCTGTGGAGATAGTCTGTAACCATTCTGTAACATCCACAATTGTGTTTTATTTATTGATAGTTGGAGTTTCCTTTCAACAGAGTACACATTTTGTGAGTAACTAGATATAGTGAGGTCATCGGCATAAAGATAAGTTTCTACTGAATTCGAGATGGTTGTTAGAGTGTGTATTCTAACTGCGAAGAGAGTGTGGCACCAAAATCTCCATACAGGAGGGAGTCCCACTCTTGTGGGACTCCCTCCTGTATAGAGTTTTTGGAGAGTGTACTTCGATAACGGACCTGGAAAGTTTGATATTTGAGAAAGCTCTGAATTAATGCTGGTAAATGTCCTCTTGGTCCTAGGGCATGTAGGTCACGAAGGATGCCATGACGCCATGTGGTTTCAAAAGCTCACCGTGACCAAATGTTCATTCTTTATGAATGCATTTCACACATTTGCCTCAGCCTTTATTATAATGTCTAGGGTAGATCTGTTTTTACGAAATCCAAACTGATCTTTGTTCACAGTAGTTTGAGTTTCCAGATACCGGGTAAGGCGACTATGTACCATTTTTTCCAGCCTTACCTAAGCAGCTAATAAGTGAGACTGGCCTATAATTATGCAGGCCTGATTAGTCTTTTCCTGGTTTTGGAATGAGTAGAACTACAGAATGTTGCCAGGATAGGGTAAAGTAATTTGCAACAAATATTCGGATGAAAAGTTTTGGGAGAGAGTAACGAGTTCTCTCATTTAGATTCTTTAACATGAGGTAGTATATGCCGTCTGGACCAGGTGCACTATTGGATGATTTTTTTAAAGATTCTTCTAATTCATACATGGTAAGTGGTTCATTATAAGAGAGGGCTGACTTCGCTCTGAAATTTATTTTATATTTTTCAGCTATTGATTTGGCTTTTAGGAAAGTTGGATCACATGCGGTTGATGCAGAATGGTAAGCAAAAGATTCCGCAAGAATGTTTGCAATATTCTCGGGAAGAGTTGGGTTATCTCCTCTCCTTTACAGACGATGATTCAGGAAGGAATTGATGGAGACTTTCCAGTAAGGCATCATTTTCTGCCAGATTAGCCCTGCACTTGTGTCTTTAGTGACAGATGAAGCAAAACGAATCCAAGATTCTTTTTTAGCTTTTCACGGGATTTCACGGGCCTGGGCTATACGTTTCTTGTAGATAATCAGATTGGCAGTGGTTGCATTTTTTCGGAACTGATTCCATGCCTTGTTCTTTTCTCCCTTAGCAGTGTTACATGCTGAATTCCACCAGTAATTTTTGTGTTTGGATCCTTTAATTGAAGTTTCAGGAATGGTAGTAGCAGCAGCTACCAACATTTGTTCTGTGATGTGTTTAACGGCATCATCTATGGAGTGATGCTAGATAATATCATCTAGTGTAATGGTGGATGTATATTTATTCCAGTCAGCTTTTGAGAATTTCCATTTAGTTCGACCGCTTACTGGTAAGTTTCTTCTTGTGCAGAGCTTACAGATTATAGGAAGAAAACTTCATGTCTGACGGCACAATTACCCCCAGGTTCTTTTCATTCTCCACTAACCTGAGTGTAGTACCACCCAGTTATGCTACCCATATGCAGTACTTTATATTTGTCAATGTTAAACTTCAGTTGTCACCTCTCGGCCCATCTACTCAACTTGTCCAGATCCTGTTGCAGTAGCATACTGTCACTGTTATTAACAACCCTGCCAACCTTTGTATTGTCTGCAAACTTAGACATTAACTCTGATATACCTTCATCAATATCATTTATAAATACAGAAAACAACAATGGGCCCAACACCAAACCCAGGGGAACTCCACTAATAACATTAGTCCACGAAGAGCAGTGTCCGTTGATTACCACTCTCTGTCTTCTCCCACTCAACCATCCTTTTATCCATTGTAGCAACTTGCCCTTAATGACATATTGCTCCAAGTTGTACAGTAGTCTTCCATGTGCCACAGTATCAAAAGCTTTCCTAAAATCAAAGTACAGTAAACCCCCGCTATTCGCGGTTTCGCGTATTGGCGATTGCTGATTTAATATAAAATGAAACCTAAAAAAATGTGAATTTTAAAGCGTTGTGAATATTTTCCGCCATAAAAAAACATGGGCGTGGCTAAAATTATCTTTCCCGGTCAAAACAGCGCTCAGTGGGTGGGGGGGAGAGGGGTGACAAAATCGCAAGCGTGGATGTTTCTTGCTAATCCTTCAGTATGCGCTTGTCATGGAAGGTTTCGTTGTTTACTTTTAATTTATATGCTTATAAATTGAATAAATTTATCAATTTATAAATTGATATGCTTACAAAAGTGATAAATCTACTGTTTTGCAGTGTAAAACAGACTTTTTCGAGTGTGTTAACAGAAGAAAGTGACTTTATTGTGGACAAGTTCTTTCTAACACGTACAAAAATATGACTACGAATAACAAAGGAAATATGAAAATATCAAAGAAGGTGATGACATTAGCAAATAAAATTGAGTTATTAGACAAAATTTCTAATGGTGAAAGTGTCTCCTCAGTGGCAAAACATTATAAAATCAATGAGTCAACGGTATGATCAATCAAGAAATCGGAAGAAAAAATCCGCCGTAGTGTCCGTGAAAACACGCTAATTGCTTAAAAAATTTGCTCTGTAACTCATGATGTTAAATTAGAAAAAATGGAAAAGGCTTTAAATCTGTGGATAGAAGACAAACCTCAAAATAAAATTCCGTTAAGTTCACTCATCATTCATGAAAAAGCAAAACTCCTTTATCAACACTTTAGCAAAACTGGTGATAGCACTGGCGGGATGATTTTTTTTCTAGCAAAGGCACTGGTTTGAAAGATTTGTTTGAAATTTCTAATAAATATTACATTTAATATTAAATTGTTTCTTATTTTCATTTCGATGCCATATGCTTGCATTTCACTATGTACATAGTCATATTATGAAGGTACATATAATACATACATAGTCAAAATTTTAGACTAGTTTTTCTTATATATTTCGTACTTTGGAACGGAACCCCTTTATTACTATGGGAGCCATAACTCAGTATTTGCGTTTTCGGTATTCACAACATTTCTCAGGAAAGTAACCCCCGCGAATAGCAGGGGTTACGTTCCTGAGAAATGTATATGATGCAAAATTACTTTTTGCATCATATACATAGTTCCTTTGTGACCTAGTATCCAATCAAATTAGTCAGACAAGGCTTCCCCTTAACAAACCCATGCTGTGTCTGAACTATAACTGCAGTCTTGTCTAGATGATCCTGTATTGCTTCCTTAACCAGTGCCTCCATTAATTTCCCTAGAACAGAAGTTAATTATTCTTGTCACTCTTTGATTCCTCTTTGTGAACTGGGGACACATTTGCATATTTCCAGTCCATGGGGACCTCCCCTGAGTGCAAGGAAGGTTTTATAATTATGGCTAAAGGTTTGTAACTCTCTTTGCTGCTTCCTTTAATATAATTGAGTAATTGGCATTTGTCTCATTTACTCAGTTCTTCCTTACTGCGCTGCTTGGCCCGGGCATTTCAACTTACGAATACTTTTCAGTTAAAGTGCAGCCCCGGCTGCAGATTTGCAAGCCAGAGGGAGTGTAGGGTATGTGTTGTTGTTGTTAGTATATAGTTAGGATTGTGTTAGTATTTCTAATACATATATTGTTATTAACTATGTGTTCTTATAGCCAATTACTTTCACTCTTTCGCTCACTGTCATTTACCATAACACTTATTCATTCTCTCTTGCTCCCTTGCTGGGTCCTTCTCTTTCACCAAAACTAAATTTCATTCCCTTTTACCACAATTCCTATTTCACTCTTTCATTCCATATACAGCCCATTCACTCAGTCTTTCAGACGCTTTCATTCTACATTGCATCCTGTTGCTGCTAGCTTACTAATATTTTTCAGCTAAGCTGTCTCTCTGGCTGCCTGTACATCTTCCTCCCCCACATTTACTTATTTGTTGTGGACCCCCAGGTCCCTCATTATAGACAGGGTGATCCTAGAGGGCATCCTAGTTAATCCAGTTTAGTCAAATTTGATTATCTGTCAGGGAGCTGGATACAGCTACCCTGTTAGTTTAGGATGTCATCATCCGGGTGTAGTGAGAGGCACAGACACTTTAACTATGGATTGTTGTTTTGCTGTTGGGAGATTTTTTTAAAGCCACACTGCACTAAAATTTTAATTTCTCGTGCATATTATATCAAAATACAGCCATGGAATTGATTGCCAGTACATTATGCTTTCAAAAATTAGCCTACCTATGATTTTTCTTTCTGTAGATTTTTGTTAGACTCAACTAATTTTTACTGCTTTAAGAAACATAGCTTTGTTCTCTTCAGATATGTTCAGTCAATGTTTTGTTCATAAAAATGGCCCTGCTGTCTAAACTTGCCAGTCAGCAGTGTTTCCAAAGCTTCACCAGGAAAAAAAGGATCTAAACTCAGTTTTTGTTTTTCTCTTCTAATTGTATATTCTCTCACATTCAACACTACTATGAAGAATTGTTAAAATGTCAAGGATGACTTAGTATGGGTAACATGAAACAAGAAAGTAAAGCTTACAGCAGCAAAAAAAAAAAAAAAAAATAACCCCCCCCCCACTTTCTTCCAACAATTTGTCCAAACATTCCTTAAACTGATTAAAACTATTCACCTCCACAATATAAGGTGGATGTTTATTCAAACAAATGATAACTCTTTGGCTGAATGTGAATTTCCACAGAATTATTCTGAAATCATCCAATTCCAATTTTAAAGACTAATATATTCTAGTTAGATCACTTTCAGATGCCTAATTTCTAGAGATTACAATTTTCAGAGCCACAAATATCCTTTGTGCCTCAACTAATCTTATTGCTCTTCACTACATCTTTTCCAACAAATCCATGTACTTCCTAAAACAAGGTTTCCAAATCTGTAATGCAGTATTCTAAATGTGGCCTAACCATTGCCTCATTATGGAATGATCGTCCCTTTATCCCCTTGCTTGCAGAGTTCATTTTTATCACTGACAAAACCTCATCAGCTATTCTAGCAACTTATTTGCAATACTTAGATAATTTCATGTCTGACTATAATTACCCCTCGATCTTTTTCACACTCCACTACTTTCAGAATAGTACCCCATAAATGATATTATTCTGAGTTTGCTACTATCCAAATGCAAGACTTTGCATTTATTACTGCTAAAATTTTCAGCCCATTGGCTTAGTTTATGCAGATCCAATAGATCAAAGGTCTACTGGATACTTACCTGTGTGAGAAGGGAAACACACAATTTGTTTTTTCTTATCTACTTGGTTCGGGTTTTTTTTTTTTTTTTTTTGCCAGTGTAGCAAAAGCCTGTGGCTTCCTTGCACTATAGGGCATATACTACTTCTATTTCTATCCCCTTCAACTAGCATGCCCTGATTACCTTCTCATTAACTACTGTGTCCACCTTTGTATCACAGCAAATTTTGGCAAACTTGAAATACCTACACCAATATCATTAATAAATATTAAAAATAGTAAGGGAACCCAATATAATCTTGGTATTTAGTGTGTATTACATGTCTTATTATCCATAATAAGGCATTTAATAGCCTTATTATCCATATTTATCCATAGTAGTAACTCTCCCCTGCTGTCACACTGCTCCAATTTATATAACAATTTTACATGTGATACAGTGCCAAAGGTTCTAATGAAATCTAAATATATGTCAAAATTATAGCAGCTAATAAGACTGCCTTGTTAACTGCTCCTGTTTTGGCTTCACAAGTCTATTGTGATTGGCTTGATGGTAGGGGAGCAACTAGCTAAAGGTCACACATTTATTTATTTTTTTTTTGTTGTTTTTTTATGTGAACCCCAAACACGAGAGGTATTAGAACCTACAGTACTTAGTACCGGGCTTGGGTTGGAGGTTGAGTAGACAAAAGAAGATATTTGTTGACTTGAACTTCTGTACATTGCAATTTTCAGGAAATACGTATGAAGGAAGGTTGTTCCAGAATACGGCAGTTGAATGAATAAATGAGGAAGATGAAAAGTTGGTTCTGTGGGTTTGAAGTTGGACAGTAAATGGATGTTGGCTGGTGGCGGCACGTGTTCAGACTGTTTTGAAAGAGAGAGCGGGAATTATAGAAGCCAATTCAGAAGAACACTGCCCGTGGAAGTATCTGCAAAAGAGGCATGCAGCAGAAACAGTACGTCTATGAGAAAGCGAGTGGAGAGACTGAGTTAGAGATGAATCATTAATTAACCTAACTGCCCTCTTCTGAATGGAATCAAGAAGCCCGAGAGAGGTTTTGGGGGCACCACCCCAGATGTGGGAACAATATTCCATGGCAGGGCAGATTTGCGATTTATACAGAGTGAGCAGCTGTTTGGAAGAAAAGTAACGCTGAGAGCGAAAGAGAAAGCCAAGTTTTTTAGATGCAGAGGAAGCAATATTTGTAATGTGCTTGTGCCAAGAGAGATTAGAAGTCAGGGTAATCCCCAAAAGAGAGATATCATTTTGCCTAGAAATCGGAGTGTCACTAAAGATAAGCATAGGAGCAGAAGGTTGAAATCAACTAAGTTGTCTTTGCCCCACTGGAGAATTACCTGAAGATCGGCATTTAAGGAATTGGTAGCAGATTTTCGAAAAGTTGAAGTTGATTGAGCAGGACAAGGTTTCTCAAAATGGAAAGTGGAATGCAATGTGCTATCATCGGCAAAACTATGGATAGGATTTCCAGTCAATGGAAGAAGGTCATTAATATACAAGAGGAAAAGAGTGGGGGGAAAGAACTGAACCTTGGGGGACACTGACATTAGTGGAGAATGTTAGAAGACAGAGAGCCATCTACCATCACCCTCAGTGAGCGATCAGAGAGAAAACTCGATAACCAATTAATAAAAACAGTTGGCAAACCATAAGATGGAAGCTTGTTAAGAAGACCTTTATGCCAAACACGATCAAAAGCCTTTGAGATGTCAAAAGCAACTACTTGTGTTTCACCGAACCTTTCCATTCAATTAGTCCATAAATGGGTAACATAAGCCGGAATATCACCAGTGGATCGACACTGAGGGAATCCACACTGGCGATCGTTGATCAGACGGAAGGTTTCTAGGTAGTTTAAGAGTTGGCGGTTAATTGATTTCTCCATTACTTTAGAAAGAGTAGAAGTAATTGCAATGGGACGATAATTGGATGGGAGGGATTTGTCACCCTTTTTAGGAACTGGCTGGATATGAGCAAATTTCCAAGCAGAAGGAAAAACACCTTTGGAATAAGAAAGGGAAAAAAGGCGGCAAAGAATAGGAGTAAGTTCAGGAACACAGGTTTTGAGAACAAGTGGAGAAATACCATCAGGACCTGGAGCTTTCTTAGCATCAAGATTTGTCAAAATCCTTCTAACATCCTTTTGACGGAAGACCACAGGAGGCACTGAATGGAGCATGTTGGGAATGGTGGGAGGTGTTTTACCAAGATCATTAATACATGAGCTAGAAGAAAAATGGGATGCTAGCAGGTTAGCTTTATCCTTGGCTGAGGTGACAACAGAACCATCTGGTTTGGACAGAGGCGGGAGTAAAGATGGGCAAAAGTTGCGGTCAATAGCTTTGGCAAGAGACCAGAATGCTCGGCTACCATTAGGGCAAGAAGCAAGTTTTCTACCCTTAGCCTGTTCAAACTCTAGTTTGGACTGATTAACAACTGCTTTACAATTGTTGCGAGCTTTGGTGTAGGCAGAAAATGAAACTGAAGAATTAGAAACAAGCCAATTATGATATGCAACATTCTTCTCTTGAACAGCCTTAGCACATTTATTGGAAAACCATGGCACAGACATGTGGTGAGCTTTATTGAAAAACCATGGCACAAACATGTGGTGAGCTTCACATGTCTCTTCTCATAACACAGCAGTGATGCAGCACAGTGGTCCAGCTAAACACCAAGAACAATACAGGAATAGCAAGAACAATATCCACATGTTCATGCACTGGATATTAGCTCATATAGGCTAATATCCTATTGTGAATTTCATAGATACCCATGCACACTGTGAGACACAATAAATTATGTCTTGCAAGAACATATCAGCACCAACACTGGACCACCAATGCATGGAAATCAGCTGCCTAGTCTGATGAATCCATTTCCAACTCCATCATGCTGATAGACATATCCACAGTTGGAGAATGCAATGTGAGCCCATGGCACCTATATGCTCTGTTTGGCATTCAGCAGGCAGGAAGTCGTAGTGGGAACTGTTTATGATTTGGGGACTGTTTACATAGCATGCCCTGGATCTTCTGATCACCATTAACCAACAGATAGCATCTGCTGTTCTATCTTGAATCACTGACAAAGTACACCCCTGTATGATGGCACTGTATGCAGACTACCCTAGCATATATCAAGAGAACATGCCATGCCAAGACCTGACAGGATGCTAATTGGCTTCAGGAACATGAGGATGAATACTCTAGCTTCCCATGACTGCTCAACTCACCCAATCTAAACCCAACTGGGAATGTTTGGGAGCTACTGGAAAGGAATTTTAATGCTATGACTACCCACCTGACAATGTGAGGGCATTCCTGGACACACTGTGAATGCATGAGTAGTACTACCACATGACATCCTGCAACATCTTGTAGGGTACATGCCAAGATGTGTACAAGCTGTATTATGGGCAAAACATGGCCCAAACAGGTATTAGTATTCAGTGGTAATACAAAGACAACTCAGCATATATAGAAAAGACAGGGAGTTGATATGAAACTTGCATAACTGAACAAAGAATCAGAATTAGCTGAGCATGTGCTGGGAGGTGCCAAGGCATATAACAATAGGAACTTGGTGATAATGGAGGGGAACTTAGAACTATGGAATGGGCTTTGCAACAATAACATTGAATAGGGATTAAATGGGATGGGATACCATTAGGCTGTAAGAATGCTAGATGGATTGAGATTCTTCTTTATGACATCAGAAAACTAAATGACATCAGAAGTTTGAAAAAATCAAATTTGTATCTATTCTCATTCATTGTGCATGTGAACATGGACCTGTATAAGGTTTGTAATGCGATGCTTATATAATATTTATCGTGGTGTATAGTGTTGTTAAAGTTTGTTTATTTCTTGATGGATATCAAATGCGAAGAAAACATCTCATCTTAAAACATGATTAAAGCCAGATTATTGTTTTGTCAAAAAAACAATTGCATTCTATGAGAACTACTGGTGACATTATGCTTTTAAGCAGTGTTGTGAGCTAAAGTTTTTGGCCCATTACAATATTTTTTAAATATTTTTCATAAATAAGCACACATTTCTTAAAATACAGGAAAATAAGCATCTACACTTTTGCACAGAAATCAACTCAAATATTATGCAACTCCTTCAGTTACTCTATAGGTAGTAAACAAAATTACACCAGTATAACTAAAATAAAAAATTATCAAATAGTTAAATCTAACCAATGCTCACAAAAATGAGATTTTAGTTTTAATTAAAATGGGAAAACTATTATAATTACTACTTAACATATATCTATCTCCCATAGAAAAAAAACATATATCTATCTCCCATAGAAAAAATATTTTACACACAAAATATCAGAATCATAAGTGGTCCACATACTTAATATTATGTATAAAATATAATATATGCACCTGAATATATATTATATATTCACACAATAAATGAACTTGCAAGATAGTCATTTAATAATCATATATGATTCATGAAATAATTAACGTATTAATATTCATTGCAATCATTTTATACTTTTACCTTTTGCTGATTCTCTGGAGTTTGGTGTAAGCTGTAGAGCTGTTGAAGTTCCTGTTGAATCTGTTGCATTTCATATGTCACTGCATTTTCTACTTGATATGATGATGCTTTATTAATTTGATACTGATTACTTGAATTACTAATAGGCTGCATATGACTTGGGGCTGCATTATTAATGTTATGATGTAGTGAAATGTTTGTGTCTGGTCCCACAACTGGCTGCATAACATTTCCATTGTTCGAAGTTGTATATGTTACACTAACATTGTGTTGTCCAGTTATTATTCTTTCCGATCCATTTGAATTTGTTCGAGCTGTAACTCCTGGTCCAGCTGGAACCGGCTGAGAATTTGGCACATGACTTGAACCTAATGTATGACCAACAACTGGTGAGAGCTGCCCCATAGACACTGCAGTTTGTCCCATATAATGATGGTGAGTATGTGATTGGGGTGACACATGAGTAAAGGCAGGGTTTTGGGGCTGAGGACGGGAATCACCAGTTGTGGCAGCAGGTGAAAGATGCTGGTGGTGTTGTGATTGAGTATGTGACTGTCCCAAGTGACCATAATAAGAAGAGCCCACAGGGTGGCTCATAGAAGAGTTCTGAACACCTGAGACACTGGCTCCTGCAGGTGGATTACTTGATCCTGTTCCTAAACGTGGCATCACCATCTGTTCTAAATGCTGCAAGCTGTTGGACGGTGCTCCTGTATTTCCAGGAGAGAGACCCTGTCCAGGACTGGACATGTGAGTGGCATTTGGACTTGGATAGCTTCCCTGAGATTGTGGTGTAGAAGATGTATGCATAAGTCTATCAGGAGTGTGAGATGGAGGAGGCATAGGAGATCCAGCAGGTGGTGTTGGAGTCATATGCTGAGGGGATTGTGTCACTTGAGAAGGATAAGGACTTCGGTACTGTGGACTTGTAGGTGCTTGCGGCAATGGCTGTGTATTAGGATACGGAGATAAATGTGGTGGTGTAACTGCCCCACCTCCACTATTTGCATGTGGCGAAGGCTGAGCACTACTTGGATAAGGTTGGTTAGGAGAATATGGTGGATGATACTGCTGAAGCCTAGCAGGGCTACCTGGGGGAAGAGCACTCCCATGCTGCTGCTGTCCTGAATTGAGTCGAGGAGAAACTGAAGGATAGCTTAACTGTTGTACAGGTCTAATACCAACCATTGGTTGCCCTATTAACTGATTTGATACTGTATGAGGCATTGTGTTACCAACACTTGTAGTATTATAATGAGGTCTACTTATCATGGACTGAGAAGATGTAGCATATGGTCCCTGAGAATATGTCATCACTTGTTCAGACTGAGACATAGGAGCATGGGCAAGTTGAGTGGCACCTGATTGTGAAGCACTACCAGGGTGCATATGTCCACTATTCTGACCTCCTGGAGTTACATAAGATGATCGCTGAATTGCATTAGGTTGTGCAGGTGAATGTTGTACGGCGAATTCTTGCCCACTTATATACTGAGTCTGATTTGGAGTGGTTGGTCGAGGACCCTGCATAGAAGCAGAACTATGAGCAAGTGTACCTGTTCCATGCTGACCTGAAGTTGCTGGGGTTGACTGCTGGTGTGGAGAATATCCTTGAGCAGAAGGTATACAGGGACGCGAGTGTTGTGTATGTCCTACATTGTTCTGCCAAAGATCATTACTTTGAGCGATATGCTGCAAACTGTGAGACTGCTGCTGAAGTGGCTGGTGGGTTACTGAACCATACTGAGGATACTGTGGTGAACTTTGCTGCATGTGAACTGCTGCTGGACTTGGTTGTTGATGTCTTGGCGTAAGATGACCACTAACCATACCCCGGTGTTGGTAACTTGCAACCTGATTAGGTGTTACAGGTCTTGGAGACAGCTGCTGAGGTTGAGAACCATGAGTCAAGAGTGGCTCTCCAATATGATGAAGCCTTGGACCTGAAACATACTGGCCTCCACTAGCAGTACTACCAACACCACCACTCACAACAGGTCCTTGGCTGTAATTACCATAGTGATGCAGCTTTTGAGGCACTTCACTTTGTGGATAGCCATGAACTGAACTTGTCTGATAAACCATACCTCCAGGTCCAGCCTGAGGAGGTGGTTGACCTTGCTGCTGTTGTGTTGGATTCATACCTTGTATCAAAGCATTAGGATTTGGAGTGGAAGATGAAGGCATACCTGATATCATTCCTGTACTTATTCCAGATCCTGCAGCATGAGAACTATGGCCATAATTTCCTGTTAAACCAGAATCTTCTATTATCATTCCCCCACTTCCACTCATGTTATAACCACCATTACTACTGGAACTATTGTTACTGCTACTACTGCCACCTCCACCACCATTGCCACCACCACTATTGCTGATGCCACTGCTGCCACCACTACCACCTCCTCCTCCTCCTCCAAGAAGGTGGTAATCTGCCATCACTGCCTCAGCAGTTTTATGCTACAAAAGCATAGTAATATCACAACCCACTGGCCACGCTTCGAACATGGCATTTACTTTGTTGTCTTGAACTCTATATACCTGCAAGTAAAAATAATAAATCTTTTAAGTAATAATAAACAAAATATAATGATAATTTTTTTTTTTTTTTTAACTTAGTAAAGATATCAGTATTAAAATATCTGCTCAAACTAAGTTCAGTAAACTGCTATAATCTTAAACTATTAATAAACAAAAATTCTGTCCAGCCACAATAGCAGGGAATACATGTTGAGAATTCAACAATACTGTCAGCAGTATTGTCAGTCAATACGGCCCTGGAGACTGTGTAGTGTGGTCTGAGGTTGTTAACAGAAGAGACTGATTTTACAGAAGTGAGATATACTTAAATAGAAGAGGTGCAAGAATATTCACTGATGCTATCGAGGCAGCCTTAGGTGGCCCAAAAAAAAAAAAAAGTTTTGGGTTTAAACAAAATAACAGAATCCATTGAAACATCCAGCAGCCTGCAAACAAAAGTGAAGGGGAATTCAAGTGTTGCTGTGTGTCAACACAGAACAAATAAATACATGGCTGTGTTAGGTTAAACAGAATAAGAATAGGTGCATGTATACTTACTTGCATTTACACTAATGCTAGGAGCATAGTAAATAAATTTGATGAATTTGAATTACTGATTAAGTCATCAAATGCAGATATTTTGGAGATTTGGAGGCATGGTATCACACAGATATAAGGGATACAAAATTTGAATATGGGGAGTATGTGTACAGAAAGGATAAACATAAAAGGATGGGGGAAAGAGTTATGCTCTTAGTTAAGAAGCACATAAAATTTAAGGCATAAGCACAGAGAAAACAAAAATGAGAGTAGGAGTGTGTTATAGGCCTAATGGCTGATGGGTATAATGAACGACTGCACAGACATACGGAGTCAGTTGGGAAATCAAAATGTCTTATAATGGGTGATTTTTAACTTTCCAGATATTGACTGGATTTTATGTGTTACTACTTATACAACAGCAAGGTTTTTTGTGAATTTAATGAATGACTGTTTTCTACACCAGGGTGGGTGGGTGGGTGAGTGAGAGAGAGATTTTTGGATTTTAAGTTTAGCTTAGATGCTTAGGGTTTGATAAAAGACTGACTAGGTGTCAGTGATAGTGTATTGATGTAGAATTTACTTAAAGATGTAACTATTGTCACGGGCAAAGGAAAGGGGGATTTGATTTTTTAAAGGTGACTAGTGGTCAAAGACAATTTATAAATTCTATGCACTAAGACCCACCAAAGATTTTACCAACATATTCTAAAGGGCAAAGATTCTGTGAAGTAAAGCAGAAGCTACTCAGCTTTTTTACACCAACTAATAGATACTATTTAATTCTTAGAAACCTAGATGGATAGTAGATGAACTAAAAAGATTTGTGGTAGAGAAGAAAAATGCATAGGCATATAAATTATCAAGTGATAAAGATGCCTACAGTAGATATAAAGTGGCCGGCAAGCATGTCCCAAAAGAGGTTATGCAAGCTAAGGCAGATTAAGAAAATTCCTGGCAAAGAATGAAAGAAAGGCAGCAAAGGCTTCTTTACATGTGTTTGTGTAAATACTGGAAGAAAGGGGATGAACCACAATAGTCCACTTAATATCAATGGTTTTACTGTTGATGATCCTGCTCAAGTTTCTGACAAACTAAATAGGTATTTTATATTCATACATAAACAGTTATTTAGAGAAAGGGATGGCAGAAGTTTATCAAACCCTAAGCATCTAAGCTAAACTTAAAATCCAACAGTAAGCTAAATTAAAAAAAAAAAAAAAACGACACCTGGGGTGGATCAGATCCATCCAATTATATTAAGCAGCAAAGGAGGTATACAAGCCCTTAGCCACAATTATGAAAGAATCTTTGGATTCAGCAGTGATCACTGTATATTGCAGATGTGCATATGTATCTGCAATTCACAAGATGAATCTAAGCATAACATGAGTAAGTGTTAGCTTCAGGCCCGGGCAAACTATGGCTCGCAAGCCGCATGCGGCACATGAGCTTTAATTGTATTTTCGAAAAAAAGTTTACTTATTTTATGCCTTTTGCGATGCCTTTTTGAAAAATAAATTTGTATATGTAATACATTATAGAATTTGTCGACTTGTAAATTGTTTTATCATCTCTGTATTGTTCAAATTGAGATAGAATTTGAAATTGTGCGCGAACCGGAGCGAGCCAACGGGAGCTTTTATAAAGGTATAATTTGCGATTATAAACTAACCTCGCGAAACTACGGTAACGGACAACCTGTGATGATGACAATGGCTTTGCTGCGGTAGCAGAGTAATAGGATAGGACTGCCGACCTGCTGCAGTTTCAATCTCTATTCTCTGACGATCATCCCGCAGTTAGTTTTTTTGCGTTATCTTCGGTCATCATCTTGGTGCCAGTAGTGATAAAAATAATATTTACGCCCTTTTAAAAATGAATAAAAAACAAAAAAATTCAACAAGAGCATCGTGTCTTCAATGAAGAGTGGAACACAAAATATTTTTTTTGCTAACATAAATAATGAGACTATTTGTCTCATCTGCCAGGAGAGTGTCTCAGTGTTGAAAGAGTACAATATTAAAAGACATTTCACTACTAAACATTCCGAATATGGTGCTAATTTAACTCCAGAAGCGAGAAAGAAAACTGCTGATGGATTGATTCAAAATGTGTTTAGCGGCTAACTAAGGAACAAGAAGCTACAGTAGAGGCCAGTTTTGTTATTTCTCATATAATTGCAAAAAGCAACGAGCCTTTTTCTGATGGAGACTATATTAAAGAATGTCTGACCAAAGCTTGTGGAATTATATGTCCCGACATTAAACACAAATTTGAGAATATAAGTTTATCTCAGCAAACCATAGTAAGAAGAATTGAATGTATCGATACAAATTTGAATGAGCAATTATTATCAGTATTAGAATCCATAACATGGTACTCGATAGCTCTCGACGAAAGTAACGACCAAAAGAATACTGCGCAGTTATTAATTTTCATACGTGGATGTACCTCTAATTTTGAAATTATTGAAGAGCTTCTTTCAAGGGAATCTCTTAAAGACCAAACAACGGGAGCTGATATATTTGAAAAAGTTGAAAAATGCTTAACAAGATATAATTTACAATGGAACAAAATGGTAGCGTAATAACTGACAGAGCACCAAGTCTGACAGGTAAAAATGTTGGAGATTTAAAGAAAATTCGAGAAAATTATCCTGATTATAATTTAATTACAATTCATTGTATTATACATCAAGTATTATGTAAAAATGTGTTAAAAGTTGAACATGTCACATCTTGTATTATTAAACTAGTAAATTTAATACGATCGAGGGGCCTGAAACACAGACAATTCGTTAATTTCTTCAAGATATTGAATCCGAGTACACAGATATTCCTTTTCATAGCCAAATTCGATGGCTTAGCTTAGGAAAAGTTCTTCAGCGAGTATGGGATCTTAAAGATGACATTGTTCTATTTTTAAAACTGAAAAATATTATGGACTTTCCCGAATTAACTGATAATAAATGGATTTGTGATTTTGCATTTACCCTGGACATCGTGACACACTTAAATACGTTCAACACCGTGTTACGAGGGAATAATTTATACGCCCATGATATGGTAAAAAGTCTGAATGGATTTCAATTAAAACTCCAATTGTTCTTTCGACATTTATTGATTAACAAGGTAGACCACTTTCCAACTATGAAGTTGCTGAAGATTCCGTAAAATAAATTTGAAAAATATTGTGAAATTATCAACGCTTTGAATGACGACTTTTCACAAAGATTTGGCGACTTCCGAAAAATTGAGACAAGTTTGGCAACAGTGTGCGACCCATTTTCTATAGAAATTGAGTAAAAATTGAAATTGAATCTAAATAAAAATTCTTTGCGATCAAGCATCGCCGATGAACATTTACAAGCTTTAAGAATCTCAACTACAAAATTAACACCCGAAATTTTAAAAAAATTAACTTTTTTTTAAAAATGTTAAAATTTTTTTTAATTTCGGGTGTTAAAAGATGCAAAACAGTTCCATTCATCTTATTAAATTCTTGGTCGTTAGAGAATAATTTTTTTATGTTATATTTCTTCTTCATGATATAACAAATAATATATATCTAAAAATAGTATTTTACGTGCAGCCCGCCTTCTTTTTGAATTCCTAATGTGGCCCTTCAGCCAAAAAGTTTGCCCAGGCCTGATCTAAGCTAAACTTAAACTCCAACAGTAAGCTAAATTAAAAAAAAAAAAAAAAAAAAAAAAGACACCTGGGGTGGATCAGATCCATCCAATTATATTAAGCAGCAAAGGAGGTATGCAAGCCCTTAGCCACAATTATGAAAGATTCTTTGGATTCAGCAGTGGTCACTGTAGATTGCAGATATGCATATGTATCTGCAATTCACAAGATGAATCTAAGCATAACATGAGTAAGTGTTAGCTTGATTTCTGCTCCAGGGAAAATAATGGAGTCTCTGGTTAAAGAAGTAATGTGGGCCCATCTAGAAATGAATACAGTTATATTGAAGTCAGAGCATGGATTTGTTAAGGGGTAATCTGGTCTGACCAATATGATTGGATACTATGACACAATAACAAAGGAACCAGATGCAAAAATAATTTTGACAACAATCTTAGATTTCTGAAAAGCTTTTGATACTGTTGCACATAAAAGACTGCCATGTAAATTGGAGCAGTGTGGCATTAAGGGCAAGTTTCTGCTATGGAGAGAGCAATGGCTGAATCACAGAAGACATGTTGAGTCTAGGAAAATTTACCGTCGCGTCAGTTTATCACATTTTACCATCTACAAGCAATGAGATGTGTTTGGTCAAATCATAAAAAAATACTTTTTATTTAAGTTTCTGCCTTAAGCTATGATTAGCATATTTTTTGGAATTTATGAACTGAGGGAATAATACGGAAATAAAAAAAAACATATGTATGGAAATATGTAATTTAATAGGTAGATTATGAATTTTAATAGTTATCACAAAAATAGTAAAAAAATCCATTATTTGAACAATATAACAGTTGGTTAATTTTAAACTAAACTAAACTAATTATAATATTATATGTCACACAGTACACTATAAAAATTCAAAATGAATGTTTATGCAATCTTCAGAATCAGTCATGTTGGGATAATTAATTACTAAGAAACTGTAATATTTACAACACAGTATGTAAATTATTAATAAGAAATATTATGCACTATACCTCTTAGATAATCAACAATATCACCCCGTTCATCGTAAGCACTAACAAGCCTTTTAATTCATAAATCACAATACTTCTTTTTTTTGTCGCCCGGATCACTTCCACTTAAGTTAAAGGAATTTAAGTAGGTACCTACCTAATTCCAATTTTGGAAAATAACAGGCAATTAAATTAAAGCACCTGCAATGGTATGTATTTCTAGGAAATGTATACCTAGCATATAACTTCCTTCCATTTTTAACTGCACTTAATTCTTAAATAACACCTATAGAAAGGCCATATTTTCAATTTAAAATGACCAATAAATTTATATAAATTATATGTATTGCCTGGCGATAAAATATGCTAGCAATCATTTGTAGGCTATAAATTGTTTATAAACTTAAATTTTCTTAAACTTTTGGCGATAAACTTTCCTAGACTAAGTCTAGGAAAATTGCAGGCGGTGAATAGGAAAGTTTATCGCCTGCAATTCACCGCCAGAAATTAATCGCTAGCAGTTTACGGCCACGTCAATTTATCGTATAAATAATTTATAGCCTACAAATATGCCAGGCAATATATATAATTTATATAAATTTATTTTTAACTTAAGTAGCATGTTTTAGGGGAGTGGGGGATAGGGCGTGCCGATTAGGGAGGTACTTATGTATTTATAATCTCTTACAATCACAACATTTTCTTATTTTGAGTTTATTTTTCATCCTTTTGAGTTTGTGAATGCATCATGTCGGTGGAATTTTTGAAATCAGAAAAAGGAAAACCGAAATTGTGCTTTAGTGGGCATTTGTTTTATAAAGACAGGCAAAATGAAACAAAAATTCATTGGAAGTGTCAAAATTACCGAAAAACCAAATGTGCTGCTCAAGTTACTACGGTAGATAGCACCATCGTTAAAACATGGAAGGAGCACAATCATTATGGAGACGCAGCAGGAGTTGAGGCAGCACAACTTCTTGATACCATTCAAACTTATGCAGAAACAACAAATAATACGCCTCATAGTATTATTTCAAATGTTTCGAGAACCTATAGCCAAGCAGCAGCCCCTAAGCTTCCAAGTGTAGATACAATGAAACGAACAATCCGAAATATAAGAAATCGAAATTTTGATGGCCCAGTTCTTCCAACGCATTGTAGAGACAGTTTTTACAGAAGAATATAAAACATCATGCAATGGAGAATTGTTTCTACAATTTTATTCTGGACCAGAGGACAATCTTCAGTATTTTCAGTACGAAAAGAAATTTGCAGTTGTTAGCGCGAAGTGAACACTGGTATGCCGATGGGACTTTCAAAACTGTTCCCTTCCTTTTTTATCAGCTGTATACGATACATGGATTCGAGGACAAAATATCGCTTCCATTAGTTTATGCATTATTGCCTAACAAGTCTGAGGAAACATATGTATCTCTACTACAGCAGCTGAAAGTATTGGAACCGGCTATGTCCCCGCAATCAAATAACTATAGATTTTGAGACGGCAATGATGAATGCTTGCAGAAGAGTTTTTCCTGACGCTTTGCAACGGGGTTGTTTTTTCCACTTTTCACAATGTATTTTTCATTCCATTCAGAATAATGGATTGAAACAATGTTATGAAACTGACGCTAATTTTGCTTTAAATATGTGAATTTTGGCAGCAATTGCATTTGTGCCCACTCCAATTGTGACGGTCGTTTTTTTAACATTTGTGTGAAAATGGTGTTTTTCCTCCAGAATCACGAGAAGTTGTTGTTTATTTTGAGGATACATGGATTGGACACCCAACCAGATGACATCTTCGTGGACCAACAAAGTATTCCCATGAAATGTGGAATGTATGCCAGCTTGTTCTTGAAGGATTACCAAGAACGAATAATTCTGTTGAAGGGTGGCATAAAGGATTTGAGGAACAAGTCGCTGCTTATCATCCCAACATTTAGAAATTTATTGATTGCATTAAAAAAGAACAAAGTATTAACGAAATGAACATTGAACAATATTTAAGTGGAAGTGATCTGGACAACAAAAAAATGAAGTATCGCGATTGTGATGAACGAATTAAAAGGCTTGTTAGTGCATACTATGAACAGGGTGATATTGTTGATTATCTAAGAGGTATAGCGCATAATATTTCTTATTAATAATTTACATACTGTGTTGTAAATATTACAGTTTCTTAGTAATTAATTATCCCAACGTGACTGATTCTGAAGATTGCATAAACATTCATTTTGAATTTTTGCAGTGTACTATGACATACATAATGTTATAATTAGTTTAGTTTAAAATTAACCAACTGTTATATTGTTCAACTAATGGATTTTTTACTATTTTTGTGATACATGTAACTATTAAAATACATAATCTACCTATTAAATTACATATTTCCATACATATATTTTTTTTTATTTCTGTACTATTCCCTCATAGTTCATAAATTCCAAAAAATATGCTAATCATAGCTTAAGGCAGAAACTTAAATAAAAAATATTTTTTTATGATTCGACCAAACACATCTCATTGCTTCTAGACGGTAAAATGCAATAAACTGACGCGGCGGTAAATTGCTGGCAGTAAATTTTCTGGACCCCGACATGGTTATCAATGAGCACTGCTCTTCTTGGACAAATGTTATTAGCTGAGTCCCCAAGGCTGGGCCCAGTGTTTTCTATAATTATTAATGATAAAGGCATATTGGGCTTAATGCAACAGTGTGTGGTGTATCTTAATGTGCTGAATAACTAATAACTAAATTTAATTAACTTAAAAGGAGTATAGAACAAGAAGTAATGTTATTACGTACTAAATTTGTATGTACTTGATTCTTTAATACTCACAGGCATACTCTCATCATTCTTCTGACATTCATCTCATTTGTTCAGGTTTTTTCTCACTGGTCTGCTGCTCCTCTGGCACTCCAACTTATTACTATTTTTCAGTTGCCATATAGCCCCAGCTGCATTTCATGCAGGCCAGGGAGAAGTACAGTGTGTTGGTGTTGTTAGTAAATCAGGTCAGGTTGTGCTAGTATCTTAAGCTAAATAAATTATATATATATATATATATATTTTTTTTTTTTTTTTTCTTTGTGTGTATTTATGCAGCCAATGTCATTCATTTCTTCACTCACTCCCATTTACCACAACACTCGTTCACTTTCTCTTGCTCCCTTACTGGGTCACTCTCTTTTACTAAAACTAACATTCATTCCCTTTTATCACAACTCCTTTTTCACTCAATAATTCAGCTCCCAGCACATTTACTCAATCTTTCAAACTCTTTCATTGATTTAATTCATTTAGTCTACACTGCATTCCCTTACTAATATTTTTCAACTAAGTTGCTTCCCTGGCTGCCAGTATATCTCCTACCCCTACATGATTACATAGTGGGTGTGGGCCCCCAGGTCCCTACACAGGGCAGGGTGTTTCTTGGGGGGGGGGGACCCTGGTCAATCCAGTTTCATCGTCAAGTATCTGTCAAGGAGCTGGAAACAGCTGACCTCTCAGGTTGAAATGTCATCATCTGGGTGTGGTAAGAGACATAGGCATTTTTTGGTTATTGATTATGTTTGGCTGCTGGGGTGGGGGGGGCTGAATTGCCCTTCTTTGCATTTCAGATATTTTTTGTGCGAAATCTTTGTAATTACCTTCTATTATAAACAAATTTTCTTGTCCCCTGGGGAGGGGACCAATTTCTGCTATTAATTGTTTCTTGGTATGTCATAAATTATACATTCATTGAGAATTTGTGCCTAGTCTTACTCTCGTCACAAGTACAGTTTGGGTCATCAGTCAGCCAGCCCTAAGGAGGTTAATTTTGCCTTTAGGAGCCGTGACCTATCTGTATAAAGGTAGTAGAGTCCAGGGATGTACACTTTGGGTGATTTTTGACTAACCATTTCCACCTATGGTAGAAACTTTTGGTAACCAGACCTCTGGTTTCCTGCTCCCAATTTGTTTGCCATAGCTCATGGAGTTTTGTGCTATTATTTTCCTTTCAGCATTGATGTTATTGGCTGTGTCAAGGGCTATCCTCAAAAATCCTGTTGGTATGCCCTGTTTGGGGCTACAGTATAAGCCTCTTTTGGTTACTTCCAAGTAAAGTGGGAAAGTGCCAACCAGCAACTGCAGTGAAGGTGTGCTTACAGTACAGCATGGTCTGGTAATAGTGAGAAGTATTGTTCTCTGAAATGTCTCTAATTTGTTCCTTTTCTGACTATGGCCGTGCGGTTAACCATGCATCGGCTCCACAGTTGATGACAGGCAAGAACACTGCCCTGGTATATGACTGCCAGGGTCCTTCTTTTGAGTCCCTAAGTCAGCCCGACTGAATCCTGGCAATCATGCTTGCGCAGTTTCTCACTTTTTTGCTAAGTATGTCAAATGGGGATAAAAAGTTAATTTTGAGTCAAAAACAACCCCTAGATATTTTAGTTCTGATACCATTTTTATGGTTTTTTCATTAATTTTAATTTGAGGGGGTCTGCTTAGGTTTCCTTTCATAAGTATGGATTTAGTTTTTTCAAGTGATATCCTGAGCATGTGCAATTGTGCCCACTCCTGCTGTTGCATGAGGGCAGCATTTGATCTTTGCTCTACAACCACTCTTGTGTTTTCTTTTACAAGGAGGATCAAATCGTCTGTAAAGGCCAGGCTTTCCAATGCACCCACATCCAAGGCCAAAATTTCATCTAATTCAACTGTCCAGAAAAAAAGGGAGTGAGGATTCTACACAAACTTGGAAAGAACGATTGACTAAAAAGTTTCTGATAAAAATGGGGAGATACGGTCAAAGGCTGTGGTATGCAAGTCTTTTAAGATGCCAAACCTCCAAGTTGTGTCATAAGCTTTAGAATTTATTAATTAAATAAATTGAAATCAAATAACCATGGCTCCTAAAGTGCAAGTTAAGAATAAATTTCCATTATATAGTGAAGTAAGAGATGATAAAAAAACATGAAGTAAAAATTAGTGCATTAGTACGTGAGTATGGTTTTCCTCAATTGACCGTTTCTAAAATAGTTAAACAAAAGTATATTCTAAAGAATGATAAAGTTAGTGATGATTACAAATCAGTGCATAAAGGAAGAGATTTTATTGTGGAAATGAAAAGGCTTTTGTTAATATGGATTAGGGAAAAGCAGATGAAGTGACAAAGTGCCAAGACAATTTATCCGCGAACATGCTAAGCAGATCTATGACGATATAAGACTTAAAGCTCCATTAACCAGTGGCAGTGCTGTGCACTTTGAAGACTTTAAAGCCAGTAGAGGCTGGTTCAAATGCTTCAAAAAAAAAGGTAAATATCAAATATCATTTTTATCAGCATCCAGTGCTGATAAAAAAGCAGCTGAGTTCTTTAAAATCAAATTCCAAGAGTTTGTTGATCAGGAGGATTATCTTCCTCCAGAAAAGGTTTTTAATGCTTCAAAAAAAACTGGCTTCTTCTGGAAGCGAATGCCAAGGAAAACGTACATCACTAAGCGTGAGGCTAGTTTACCTGGGCATAAGCCTATGAAAGATAGGCTGACTCTCCTGTTGGGTGCCAATGCCTCTGGATATTTTAAGCTGATGCTTTTGTGGTGTATCACTAACACCCCAGAGTATTTAAACAACAAAAAGTCAACAAAAGCATGCTGGGAGTGTTTTGGAGCAGTAACAAGAAGGCCTGGGTTACAGGATATATGTCTTCGATGGATGGGCATTTGAAGTTTTCTGTTCTTCAGTGAAGAGTTATCTTCAGAAAAGTAAGCTTCCTGTGAAGGCACTACTCTTGCTCGATAATGCCCTATGCCATGATCCCAACCTTGTTCAATCTCTTGAGGCACAATTTGACTTTGTTCAAGTCAAATTTTTGCCACCCAATGCCATTTATTCATCCTCTTATTCAACCAATGGACCAGAAGTGATTGCAAACTTCAAGAGAATCTATACCAAGAAAATGTTTGCAAGTTGCTTTGCAGGGACCTCTAGTGAAAATGCTGTCACACTAAAAGATTTTTGGAGGTCAAAGTTCAACATCCTGGGCTGCATGAGGCTGATTGTTAGTTCTTGGAATGATATTTCCACCAGGTGCTTAAATTCAGCCTGGAAAAACATCTGGCCTTTAATCATCCATAACTTTAGAGTTGAGAAGACTGTGCTTTGATAATATTGTCACTCTTGGTAAATCAATTGGGCTGGAGATTGACGAAGAGGATGTGGAGGACCTTAATGATGCTCATGGGCTTGAGACAACAGAGAAGCTACCAAGAGATTAGAAGAAAATTACAAGTGACACTGGAGAAGAAGAGGAAGAAGAAAACCAAAAGGTATCAGCTGAAGAATTGAACACTGTCATTTCTTGTTGGGAGCATTTAAGAGAAGTGGTAAAAAAAAAAAAAAACACCCCAACATTGAAAACACTGAAGTCGTGATGTGCAAAATGGAATGCGAAGTCATTTCTTACTTCAGGAAGGAACAGTCCACTTTGGACAGTTTCTTACAGTTACTTTGCCAGTAGCAGCAAAAGACAAAAGACTGAAAAGACACTTGATGCCTGATCTAGTTCCACCACCACTGATTTCATCAGCCCTGCATTTCAAGTCTAAGGTAAATGCTAATTTATTGTTTGTTTTTTTATTTTAAATGTTTTACAACTATTTATTAAATAATCTTTATAAAACACTCATTTTTAACGTAAAAATCAAGTATAACATGTAAGAAATACATATTTTATGTGTGGTGGGTCACCTGTCAAAGAGTTAAGAACAAATTACAGGAAATCAATGTATTATTGGTTTCAACTTACAATATTTTCAACACACAATGGGTTTTGTGGAACAAATTAAAATCAGATGTTGGGGGCCCACTGTATTGAAACAATATGCCCACTATCTAGAATACTCTAGAATCATCTACAAAGTTCTACCACATTCAAGAATCTTTTAAAATGTTTTACACCTTTCTGGAATATTCTAGAAGTTTCTTAAATATTATTTAAGTTTTTTGATTTTTATAAATAATTAGTAAAATTAAAAACTGGTAAACAAGTTGGTCCTGTTTGTTTGTTATTTGGTTTTTAGGAGCATTAGCAACTAAGGCCATATTGCTCTGGGGATATCCAGTGGTCATTCCCTAACCTTTCCGCATCCTCCATATTTGGTCAAGTTGGTCCTATTTTAATAAAAACTTTAAAGATTAAGAAAAATGAAACGTGATTCAAAACATTTAGGCAGGAGTGTACATACATGGTGTTTCAATTAAAATACACTGCAATCTATCTTGTTTATTTTTCGGTTTAGGCTATTTGTTGCTTAGGTCTCCTTTGTAAAATCTGGGATGAATTGAATATGCTGTAATTTGGACAAAAATATTACTATTTAGGTTTTACAATTTCTAAATTAAAATTTTGCCTAATCAACCACTTTTTTTTTTTTTTTTTTTTTAACTCATATCATATGAAAAGCTGTTCCCTATCTTTGGGTTTAGTCTGAAAATTTCTTCTCTGTACTTAAGAAACAAACCAACTTTATTTGAATACAAAATAAAATTAGCACAAACGGTTGCATGTTATTCACTTTTCAGTGTGCACATTTAGAAATGAACAGCTACAGTTGTAAGGCACCTCCTCACACTACAACCATTCTGTTTTAATTTTGTTCCAAAGAAGATTGGTTTACATTCATTTCTGAATGCAGAAATGAGGTTTTCAGATTAAACTGAGACATCCCCATCAGGAAAAAAACCAGGTGATTGAGCAAAATTTTAATTTAAAAATCAAAATCTAACAATAATTATTTATTGCATCTAAATCTTTAACTTTTCTAAATTCTTTTTATTTCTTGTGAGCTATTTTATTATTAGCTTTATGAAAGCACAACGAGAAGTTATATTCACTGAGAAGTTGCGTTCTGTATTTTCTCTCCTTCAGAAAATTCAACATCCTCTATTTTTCTTTGTTCATCTTTATTTTCCTTTTTTTATGCTGGGCTGCATTTATCATGAATTTAGTTTTTAGTTTTACATTTTCGCAAATTTAGTTTTTCACAAATTTAGTTTTACATTTTCACAAAACTGTAGACCCATACAAACAGTTTTAAAAGTGCAAATCATTTCTTTGTGAGTTGGCTTTTCTATGGGTTGTTCTGATGCATCTTCAGCATCACCGTTAATTTCTTCGTGATCATGGTCGCATCTAACACTGTTCAGCAGTATTTCTTCTTCATTAGTCAGATCTTGATCTACATAAACATAACTATCCAGTGTTATTTCATTTTCAATGTTTCCGGACAATTCTAATAATGTCCAAAGGTTTTTCAGTTGTGAAAGGGGCAGTTCATCTTGTTCATCCAGTGTGCACATTTAGAAATGAACTTCATTGAAATGTATTCAATGCAAATCCAGCTTTCAAAAAACAATTTTGAATAATCTATTCAGTGACATCGTTTTTCCAAACTTTTGCCAGTTCAGAGAAGGAATCTCTAAGGTTAATTGTAACCTCCAAGTTTCTATTTTCTGATAACGTATTGACACTCTTCATTATTATTCTCTTTCAATAATGAAATTTAAAATTTTTAATAATGTCTTGGTCCATTGGCTGAAGTTTTGAAATTATATTTGGTGGTAAAAACAACTTCACACTTAAGTTTGGCAGAAATACTGGCAGGATGTTCCGGACAGTTGTCAGTTACCAGCACGATTTTCCTTTTTTCTTTTGTTATACACTTGTCTAGTTTTAATATCCATTCTTCAAAAATATCACTTGTCATCCATGCTTTTTTATTAAAGGTGTTGTCAATTTCCAAAGATTTTGTGCCTCTAAAACATCTTGGGTTTTTTGATTTTCCAATGACTAAAAGTCTTAATTTTTCACTTCCTGTAATATTTGCTCCAACTAGCACAGTGATTCTTTCTTTACTTTGTTCACCACCAAAACCTTTATCATCCTTAAAAGCAAATGTTCTATTCAGTAAACATTTAAAGAATAAACCCATTTCGTCAGCATTAAAAGCATCCTTAGGTTCATATTTTTCCAAAATCTTCTTTAAGGTATTGTTCCTCCAACTGTTGCAATCTTCTACACTTACATTAACACGTTCTCCAAAAATAACCTTTTCCAGAATTCTGAGGTGCTTCTTAAATTTATCTAACCACCCAGTGCTTGCATTAAATTCTGTATGTCCAAGGGACTGTGCAAATTTCAGAGCTTGTTGCTTAATTATTGGACCCGATATTGCTATATTCTTTTCATGTATCGTTTGCACCCATTTTAGAACAGCTTTATCAACATCTTTGTACATACACAACTTCGCTTCTTGCCTGTTCCTCCTTCAATTGCATTTAAAATTGATTTTCGATTTTTTAAAATCATAGATAAACTGCTTGCAGGTATGCCATATTTCTCCGCAATATCTTTTTTTCTTAAAACCCTGGTCAATATCATGAAGAATCTTTACTTTATCATTAATACTTAAACACTTTCTCTTCGACATTGTTTCCGCAACTGTAAAAATTACTCAACTGCGGTTCTTACCGATACATGCACCGCAACCTTCACTGGGCTGGCCATATATGAATTGTTAGAACTGCCTACTCAATGACATTCGCTTGCCAATTCAACAGTATCAAGTGACCTTTCCTATCAATGACTTTAAAGAAATATACGACTTTGCGAATTTCTTTTATTCTACTTTCATTCATATATACACGAAAGAAAATTTATGATTAATGTATGCTGTATGTTACTTTTCAGAAAAAAAAAAATTAAAGAGCATATAGCCTATGTGATTGATGACAAATTGTTCTAAAAGAACAAAATTTAAAAAACAAAAAAAAAAAAAAAAAATTCATGAAACCAATCTACTGGAAGACCAGTTAGATGAGAACTGACATATCATATAATGATTGAGAGGAAAATCACATGGTAGGTTTAGGTGAGAAGCGAATGTCACTCAGTAGGCATTACCAAAAACCGACTATAGTAGCATTTTATGTATTGCCACCGCAGAATGCCAAAGATTTGCCGCAGCGAATTTTGTTTTCCTCTTAGCCAACTCCAATTTACAAATCTACCCTATTTATTGTAAAGTTTATGACCACTTTTAAGAAAACCCATTTGGTTTTATAACTGTAAGAAAAATGAAACAAAGACCCTCCCCACGGGTGTCAATGCCCACAAGTGTTCACTAAAAGGATGATTAATTCCAGCTGCTAATGAGCAATTTCAGAGGGAAGGAGGCTGTATATTTGAGCGACTATTTAGCTGTAAATGATTGAAAATCTTCAAAAATGCTTTTGGTAATTTAACTGTAGCAAAACAACATCTGCTTAACCTATATTCTTTCTCTCACACACTGTTTAATTGCCCATGGCAGTATAACATGGGCACTACTCCAATATGCTTTCTTGCAGCTAGTAGGCTAGTGTAGTACACCACACACCTCTCTTGAGTTATATGTATCCTGAGATGTCAGCTGTGTTTGTTCAAACCATGTTTGTACCAATAAAATTATTTATTGTAATTACAGCAGTATGTAATTTAATTAAATTAATGAAATGTGGGGGGAAGTAAGGAAAGCAAGCTGGTTTTTTATGAAAACTATCTGAATGCTCTGGAAAGAATTAATAAAGATGAGTCTAAAAATATTGCTGTTGAATTAGGTGTGGGCAATACAAATGCAAAAGACTGGAAAAAATGATAAAAAAAAAAAAAACTTGAAGAATTTTGCACTCACTTTTGCAAGGGTAGTTGTGTTCTCACTCCACTTTAAAGAAGCCAAAATCAGAGATAATAGAAAATGCACCATGGCTGTGGTTTATGCAAGAAAGACAACACTGAACCCCAATCAGCAAGCCCAAAAAAGTAGCATCAAAGAAAAGGTGAATAATACGAATAATACGAAAAGATGAATGACACGAATAATACCTGTAGCACCAGGATAAAACAAAGTCCAAAGAGCAAATCACAATAGCTGAGGGCTGTGAGGAACTCACAAATGGCTGCTCTGTGTTACATCAAAGACTGACATGCAGAAACCTTTACAGTAAGTGAAGGATTGCTTGGATATTAGAAAAAATGTCACAGTATTTATTTGTGTACCAAGTATCACTGGGAGGAGATTATCTACTGATCAGCTTGCTGCTTGAAAATTTAGAGATTTGAGATCATTTGTCAACAGGAAAAAACTGATTGACTGGGGAGCAACTCAACAACACCGGATAGAACAGCTCTAAATTATAAGATGTTACCTACAAAAAAATGACACAAATAATACCTGTAGCAACAGTGTAAAACAAAGTCCAAAGAGCAAATCACAATAGCTGAGGGCTGTGAGGAACTCACAAATGGCTGCTCTGTGCTATTGGTAAAAGAACTAATCTCAGAGCTTTTAAAAATATAAATTGTTCATCTTTACCAGTTTACTGCCACTCACAAAAATCAATGCATTGACTATGCATTATTCAAAAAAAATGGTTGTTTCATGAATAATTTGTATCTTTTGAAAAAAAAAATTGAAGAAAATAAACTTATCCGAAATGCTATTCTCTTTCTGGATAACACTCTTTCACATTGTTCTCCGTGAATAAGTTAAAGAAAGGGACAAAGGCCATGCTTTTACCACCTTATGTAATGTCCAGCATATGGGTTCAGGGACATACTAGAATGTCAAAAAAGGGGACATAGGCAAATGTTTTTGATTTCAGTTTTGGAACAGATAGAGACACGAATATGAGTCTTACTGAATCATTAAAAGTTATCACATTAAAGACACTAAATTATAGCAATAGTGTGTAACACAATTCCAAGTTCAAAATTTACTAAATCATTGAGAAAACTTTGGGAAAAGGTTGACAACATTAACAAAAGTCCTGAATTACAAGACGAGCACAGTTTATTAATTATGGTTCAGGTTGTCTGGAATCAGACAACCTGAACCTCTACTACATTAGCATTAGTAGAGGCATATGATGCAAGAAAGCATGCTTATATATACAGAATCATCCAAAAAAAAAAAATTCCCATTCGCTCCAGAAGTTTGTCACATGCCTCCTTGAATTTATTTAAGCTATCAACTTCCGCAATTACAAATAGAAGTTTATTCCAGCAATCAACCACTTGCTAGGTAAAGGTAAATTTCCACACATTTCTTCTGCAACTGTCTTTCCTCAATTTGAATTCATGCCCCCTCAAGGGTGTAATCTGAGCAAGAGAAAGAATCCCATCAGCACTGAGCTTGTTCAAATGCTTCAAGGCCTTATACACCTCAATCAGATCACCCTGCAGGTGCCAACCTAGTTTCCAGAGGCTTCAATTTCTAGAACTTAAGTCTTTCTTGGTAAGAGCAACCCTTTGTTCCAATCACCAATCTCATTGCCCTTCTTTGTACTAATTCCAGCAGCTCTACATCCTTCCTAAAAGGAAGCCTCCAGACCTGTATGCAGTACTCAAGATTTGGCCTGACCATTGCCTTATACAAAGGGATACTCACTTTCCTTTATCCTACATAACATGAACAAGACCCCATGAGCTGTTCTGGCAACCTGCCTGCCAGAACAGCTCATAGGGTCTTGCACTGCTCAGAAAATGTTATATCTGACGGCACAATAATCCCCAGATATTTTTCATTCTCCACTACCCTGAGTGTGGTACCGCACAGTTGGTATGTTATCTGGGGTCAACAAATTCTCTCCACTTTCCTCTAAGTTAGAACAAAATCATTTAGCTACCTGAGTTTGATAAACTTCTGGCATCTTCTTCCCTAAAGAATTCCTCATTATGTGAAGGTAGATGCAAACATTCATTCAGTTTGTCAGCAACCTGAACAGAAAACAGTCAAACCATCGATATTGAGTGGCCCAATTTGATTCATTCCCTTCTTTCTGTGTTTATATAAGTAAACACGTCTTTGCTGTTTGTTTTGCATCCTTCGCCAAAGATTTCTCTTAACCTGCCTATGCTTGCCTGACCTCCTTTATGACTGACTAACAAACAAACCCATGGTAGATACTTTGTATCTACCATGGGTTTGTTTGCATCATTTGTCAAAGATTTGTAACTTGATTACAGACTAGCTTATATCAACCAGTCTTCTGTGTCACCTGATAATTTATATGTATCCCATACATTTTTCTTCTCTGCCACGAGTCTCAGTTCATCTGACATCCATTTAGGCCTAAACCTTGAACTTGAAGCTTCCTTGAATACTTCCCATTTAGAATTTGCTCATGGTAACATCATAAGTTGGTCCCACTGTATACCCTAGATAGAGCTTAGATCAGATACAGAAAATACCCTAGATACAGCTTTACATTACATTGAATAACAGTTAATTCAATGGTCAATGATGTGTGATGTTCCCACAAAAAGTGGATTTCTATGCTGCAAAACATTACATCACTTAAAGATTAAAATGACTGATTTTATGTATATGTTTTAAATGAAAATAAGATTCTTAAGATACATATATATACTTATTTCATCATTCCACTCTTAAACCAACTTTTTTTGTGATTAACCAAATCAACTATCAGTCTTGATCATGTTGGAAAAGGCTACTGAATGCACATGCACGCAGATGCACACACAATATATATAATTACCCGTGAATATAGTGACAGCTAAGTGATAGAAGCACTATTAGAAATGTTTGCATCAATAAAAACATAAAAACAATGGCAATAAATAATGCACATCATACCTATCCAAAGAGATAACATGGGTGGTCGTGATGGTGGGAACCAAAAGGAACACGATCCAAAATATCTGGTTACTAACACTTAAGGTATTATGAGTGTCACAGTATGGATAACATTTTGACAGCATGGTTTATGTCAAATTATACCCTAAATGAAAAACAAAGAAATTTTCTATTTGTGTTAACTATTCAGAAAAGGTTAGGAATGCTCAACACCTATTAATAGCATTCCACTACAATAACTAAAACAAAAATTTAAAGAGAATCAAAATCTTTACCCTAAGGATACATATAAAATATAAGCAATGTTATTATCTATATTACAAGCAAAATACATAAATACAACCATGTCTAAGCTTCTGGTTATGGAAGAAGCTATAAACCAAAATAAGTAGTTTTTTGGTGGCAAGGGGATGAAATTCAATTTCATTTAACTATTTTTATAAACCTTGAGGTAAAATAAATCATGCACCATGACAGATAGCTTACCTATAAAATAATTACCTAACCACACATTTAAAATTGATATACGGTATTCCCACCTGAACCCAAGAACTTATATATCACTCAGATAGGGTCAACTATAATTTAACATAACACTTTTCCAAAAAATAATAAAATCAAAGAAAAAAAAATTTTACTACAAGCTGATTACATTTACTAATCACCATATCCAAGTGATACAAAAACCTACTATCATCTGCACCTACTAAGCTAATAATTACAATAAATATACTTTATGTCCACAGCACTTATGGGTCAACTGAACATCAAACAGGAATAATGAATGTGTTAATCACACCAGAAATAATGAACTCATCTTCAATGAATAATTGCTTGATGCCTGTGGAAACTTATTGTATAACATGGAGTAATCACAACTTGTGGTTTGAGATCTGAAATTGTCTACTTTCAAAAATGCTACCTATAATTGCTATTACAGGTAATTTTTTTTAAATTTAAAACTAAACTATAGTCATGAATCTGCTATAATCACTATCTGTCTCATCTATGAGAAGGCATTACTACAAAATGTGTCTAACAAAACATTCAATGGGCTACTGAGTTGCAAATATTTTGCAACCTAGTCAAACAACAACATAATGTGGCTCTGATGACGGTGAATGCCTGAGAATATGAGTATAAAAATATCATTGAACATAAGTCTCCATGCTAGGTTTCACAGATTCTGTGCAACAGCTACAAATATTTTAATCTCACCAAAAGGCGAGTTTAAAATTACATTCCAACATACGGCATGTTAACTTGTGATGTAGGAGTAAACAGATCATGAGTACCAAGAAATTAAAATAATTTAATTATATGCCAACTTTATCTGATAAAACAAATAATAAAAATAACTTGTGGTTGCAAAAACTTGCAATTTGGCCAAAAGCAACCACTCTTGATCAGTGATTCTACTATCTTTATGGTTAAAAACAGGTAAAACGACTGCAGAAAAATAGGATGCAATATCCAAATATTGCATCCTATTTTTAACCACCTACCTAATATGATGTTGGTCCTCCACATGAAGCCAAAACAACTCGTACCAGGTGAGGCATGGACATTACAAGATCTCTAAATGTGTCTTGTGATATCTGGTACCAACACGTAACCAGCAGATCCTTTAACTCCTCTAAGGTCCGTGGTTGAGACACTGCAGATCGGAGTTGCTGTTCCAACACAAACCACAGATGCTTGATGGGATTGATATGTGGGGAATTTAGAGGCCAGAGCAATACCTGGAAGTCTTCCTCATGTTCACGAACCAGTCTCAAACAATCCAAGTGGTGTGGCATGGCGCATTATCCTGCTGAAAGACAGCACCACCAGAGGGGAAAGACCGTTGCCATGAAAGGGTGTACCTGGTCGGCAATGATGTTTAGGTAGGTGGTAGACATCAGAGTGCCTGGCACATGGATGACTGGAGACAGGGTATCCCAGCAGAACATCGCCAAAACCATGACACCACCACCACCAGCTTGTTTTTATACCACAGTGCATTCAGGTGCCATTACTTCCCCAGGCAAACGATACACACGTACTCAGCCATCCACATGGTGCAACAGGAAACAAGATTCATCGGACCTTCTTTCAATTACTCAAGGTCCAGTTTCGATGCTCGTGTGCCCATTGTAGGTGCTGTCTCCAGTGAACCATGATTTGCATGGGCACTCAGAGCAACCTGCAGTTATGCAGCCCCATTTTCAGCAGGGTTCGGCATACTGTGTGTTGTTACACATTACTCATGTCACCAGCATTCCAATTACCAGCAATTTGCACCTACAGTCTCCCTTCTGATGCCACGTACCATCTGGGGTAGCCTTCACTCACCTCGAGCATCGATGAGCCATGGTCGTCCAACACCTCGCCAGTGGTTCTTCCTCCTCAGACCACTTTCAGTAGGTACTAACCATGGCTGACCGTGAACATCCCACCAGCTGTGCCGTTTACTAAAGTTCACGAAAGAGTTCAACGGGTGTTTCCATCCACATTTGCTGTGCCGCTGTCCATAATTCTGTTGCATTCCTGGGTGGACACGAACCCTGTGGGGGTTCCTGTATATGAACCCCCACAGGGTTCGTGTCCATTCACCGGAATTTACGTCTAGATGCATCTCTGGACCGTTCAGAGATGCATCTAGACGTAACAGAGGTCCAAATGTGTGCCAGTTCAACACTCCCCAGACCATTACCGACCATCCACCTGCCTGAAAAGTTCCTTGTTGACATGACAGGTGCATAGCATGGTGCAGTTTGCGCCAGATATGCACCCTCCTGGCCACTCAAAATAACTGGAAATGGGACTCGTCAGACCATGAGGCCAATCTTCAATCATCCAAGGTCCAGGGCCGATGTTCTTTTGTCCCATTGAGGCATAGAGTTCTGTGTCGTGGTGTTAGCAATGGGACTCTGGTGGGTCGGCAGCTCCCATAACCTACTGCGGCTAATGATCACCTGATGGTCATGGTGGAGACATTTCTGGCACCTCCCTCGCTGAAGAGTCGGCATTGATTTGTGCCACTGTTGTTCTCCGGTTGGCTGAAACAATGCAAGACAGACATCGACAGCCACATTCATCCACCATCTTCCTCCGCCCACAGCGCTGTCCATGATGCGATGTTATTCCAGAAATGGTGTATTCCTGATACACTTTTGATACTGTTCTGCAATTTCTGTAGCACCTCTGCGATAGTGACCCATGTGTTCAGGCACCCACTATCATCCCTCTTTCAAAGTCTGTTAACTCACAGCATTTATCCATATTGACATCGAATTAGCATCTACGTGAATGCGGTGTACCTATATACCTGCCAAGTGGTGGGTTCGTCCACTAGAGAGAGAGAGGGGTGACAGCATCGGTTGCCCAGAACCCCATGAATTCTGTCCTTTCAGTGTAATACATATAAATGTCACAAAAACATAAAACCCTCAACTGCTACCAAAATACAGAAAAACAAACGACTCTGCTGGATTCAGCACACAAAATACATAATTTATATTATAAAGTAGCCTTTAAGACCAATATAATTAAAGACCTCACCCTACAGGCTCTCCTCCTGTTCCATCCCTCTGAACTAGAACCGGTACATATCAAGCAAACTCTGCAGTCCTCTTCTATAATCCTAATATCTATGGGAAAAAAAAAAAAAAAAAACTATCAGGAACTCTCAAATTCTTTCTCCCACCTCATATATCTGTTCTAGAAGGGAAAATAAGGCTGGAAGAGTAAGGAGGCAAAGTTCAAAGGATCTCTGCTATTGTGATCAACATATGTACTCCCGATATAGCACTTGGACCTCTTGGTGCCAGAAGTACTACATGAAAGGTAAAATAAAGGAGAATGATGAAGCGTTATATGGATTTTGATATGTTTTAATTAACTCCTAAATGTGGTCAGCAAGGAGTACTATTATATGCAGGTGGAGAAACAGTAAAATTAAAACATAAATTTCATCACAAAAGTGCAAAACATTTAATGGCTTTCTTGTATAATTGTGGATAAAGTACATGAAACACTTGCAGGTTAATACATCATATGCCCCAATCTTGAGGGAACCTCTTCAGTAGCAAGTAATTTAATGTTACTGACTACTGAAGAAGTTCCAAAGATAAAGTATATGTGATGTAGTTTTAAGTAATTTGTGCCAGAAATTTTACAGGAAAGAAATTTTACATTAAACGTTTTTCTTCTATGCAGTGAAGTGTATTTTCTTTCTGCTTTTGACAGTAATTTTGTCAGTTTTAAAATAATTCAAACTTGCATTTATAATGAGTATCCTCATTAAAAAATGCCTTTTAATGAGGAACCTCAGCCTGGAAAGGCATTGTGTAGTTACATCACTGACCACCAGAAAAGCCACAAAAACAGCATGTGGAAAATACATTGGTGTGCAAAACTTGAGGACCAACACTATTTCTAAAGGTTACAACCACAAAATCTTTACTTAAGGTACTCTTTACTGATGAGAATAGATTCAGATTCAGCAGCGATTCTGGACGTCAGCTAATCTGGCGAGAGGTTGGCACACGGTATCACCCCACAAACATCATTGAAAGGGACTGATATGGTGGTCGAGGTGTTCTCATCTGGGGAGGCGTTATCTTGGATGGACTTACACAACTCCAGATACTGGAAGACTGTACTGTAACCAATGCACGCTACTGTACTGAGGTAATCCTCCCCGTGTGCATCTGTTCCAAGGTGCCATTGGCCCCGAGTTCACGTTTATGGATGATAACGCCATGGATGGCCACCCCATTGCACTGCAGCTGTTGACATGCTTTTGGAAAGTGAGGACATTGTTCGTATGGATTGGCCAGCCCATTCCACCGATTTAAATCCCACTGAACACATATGGGACACTCTGGGGAGACACCTAGCAGCACGTCAACACCCACCAGAAAATGTTCACCAGCTGAAGATGGTGCTGACAGAGGACTGGACAATGTTACCGCAAGAACTTATCAACAATACTGTTCTAAGTATGGACAGGTGGTGCAAAGCCTGCATCGACATTAGGGGGTGGCCATATCTCCTACTGAGGACCACCTCTTCCCTTTGTTCCATCTTTGGCAGTGATGCATCTGTATCATGGCAGCCAGTGCTATGTTGCCATTTTGAATAAAGTCCCTCTGTACTGTTTTGTTTCCGTTGTTGTGTCGGTGTTGTTTCCTTCATCATTTCTATAACTCACAAGGTTCTATAGTATGCTTTTCCCATATCCAGGCCACTCCTATGAGAAGCTACAGGTGAAAACCTAACTGGTCCTTGAATTTTGCACACCAGTATATAATAAAAGAAGACAATTTACAAAAGCACAGAACATCCAACCAACAATACACAGAAACAAGGAGAAAGTAACCTCCTCCAACTCCTCCAGAAAGGACTTCCTCCTCCCTTTCCCAACTTCACTCCCCCCCTCCAGTACTGGACAACCTGTGGTCAAATGATATAGAACAGCATCAACAAGAAGTTCAAAAGACAGAGCAGTTTAATATCAGCAAGGTCATTCAAACATGACTACCTTTTATTCAAGTCAAGATAGTGAATAATTGAAGATGGTGCCAGATTTCTTAAAACTATACCTACCAATTAATTTTATGTTTTAATACCAATAATGTGTCAATTAATTATTAATTAAAAGGGAAAACTTATTATGAATGTTGACAGCTCATTTGTTGGTGGACTGGAGCATAAAACTTATTTGCAGTGGTAGTCAATGTTTGTTTGTTGATATACCCCTTAACAATTAAAAACTCTCATAAATGTACTCCTTGCAATTCTTTCAAAGAATACTGTAACCATTAGATTTTCTCTTTCTAAGAAAGATGCCCCCTTAATGTTTTTGAGATAAATGTTTATAATACTTACAATAACTGATGAATTGACCAAAACACTTGATTAATTAAAATAAATTTACCACATAGATATGTTTTATAGATAATTTTCAGAGGTGATGAAAGAACCCCACCATGAAAGAACCTTGCATACCCACATGGGGTATGTTTACCACTGATTTATTATATTTATACTATCATTAATCTCGATAATCTAATTAAAACTATTCAAATGAATGAATGCAGAAAAATGTCTTTCACAACTACAGTAAGATTAAGTTATTTTTCTCTTTGCTATATCCATAACATGTTTGTGGACTTTTGTATTCCATGGTATCACAATTTTAATAATGTGCAGCAGACATAGCAGAGTTAGCTATGCATTAGCAACATCTACCTAATGGAACCACCTTATGACCAAAATACAGCCCATACAGGTCATGGCATGAACTCCAAAAAAAGATGCAGGATGTCCTGGTAATGCTAACCATGCTTTGCACAAAGTGTCAAGCTATGACCATACTGTCAAATCAATGGTGATAGCATTGAATGTCCTTTTCCTGTGGGTCCCACACATGCTCAATGAAAATGAGATTGGATGAGTTCAGTAGACATGGGAGAAGAGAGAATTAATTGTCATATTCCTGAAACCAGTTAGCAACCTATAGAGCTTTACAGCATGGCACGCTGCCTCATCGACAAACAGAGTTGTAGAGCTATACTGCCATAGTGGTGGGGTACTTGATCGGCAGTGATAGAACGGTAGGAGTTCCTATCGAGCCTTTGATTAACAGTGATCAGAGGACCCAGGGCATGCCATAAAAACAGTCCCCCAAACCATAACACTACCTCCATCCTGTGAACTGAGGCTAACATGAAGCCATGCACCGGGATACACTGAAAGTGTTCCCAGGTGCCATGGCCTCATGCTACTTTGTCCAATAGTGGCTATTATCCATGCAAACGGTAGCCCAATACAGTAACAGGTAGATAGGTGGTCATAATTAAGTAATCACTGAATGTATACAGTTGTATTTTAATAGGAATTTTTTTTGGAAGCAATAGGTTTCATTTCATTTTATTTCATTTTAAGTTCCTTTTAGTAATATTTTAATCTGGTTAATTGCTGGGTGAATAGTAATCTGTATACAGTAGACACTGCTTGCTATGGGATTCATCTGGAGCAATAACAATAACCAATGGAACAAGAATGAAGCTATTTAATGTTGTTTATTGATGCAGAACAGAAATGTATAGATAAAAGGCAGAAGTGCTGAGAAAGAAAACATGAAAATCAAGAAACTGGGTGTGGGAAAGTCTTAGATAATTCAGCTGATGAACTAAATAGGTACTTCACATCAGTTTCTGCTGACGAAAGGCCCTTTATGCTAAGAAGACACTGTGCGAGAGAGGCTGAGCCATATGAAACTGGTGATATTGAAATTAGGGATGACTATTTATGAGAAAAACTTTTATGCCTAAAAGCAAGTAAGGCTCCCAGAGTTGATGATACACTTATTAATTTTGAGGGAGGCAGCCAGAGAGTGTATAGAACCATTGAAGTTAATTAAAAGGGATTCATTGGGATCAGGAGAAATTCCTTTGGATTTAAGAAGTGCCACTGTATCACCAATACATAAAGGCAGCTACATTATGGTACAATAAAAGGTGGCTCTCAGAACCACCTGTATGTATTGTATCATAAAGTTTTATTTCAGTCTTATTTCAGTGGTAGGGAAAATCTAAGAGGCAATGATCAAGCATGCAATCCAGGGACATTAAGATAAAAATGGCATTCTGAAAGACCCACAATATGGTTTTAAGGTAAAAATCATGTTTAAACTAGTAAGCTATTCTGACACAGCTACTAATGAGCTGGATGTAGGAAACAATTTCAAGATAGTTTATTTATATTCTGTCATGGCATTTGACTTACTCCCTCATGAGAGGTTACTGTATAAGCTGGAACATGTTGGAATTAATGGAAAGAATCTAAGGTGGAATGCATAGCACAAGGCAGAGGGTTATGATTAATGGATATCCTTCAGATTGGTGTAATAATGTCAGAAGCGTGACACCCCCGAAGGATCGGTTCTTGGACCATTGCTGTTTGTCGTTTTCATAAACCACATCAACAAAGAGATAACAGGCATGATGTCAATATTTGCAGATGACAAAGACTGGGAGTTGTTAATGATCAGTAACAAGCTGCACTCCTTCAGGATGACTTTAACAGGTTTCAAGAATGGTCAGTAATGTGGCAGCAATATTTTAATGCAGCAAAATTAAGGGCTTATACATGGAGAATAACAACGCCAAAATAAAAACTTATACACTGGGCAGGATCAAATTAAAAACAGTAGAGGAAGAAAAAGAAGGAGCTGAGAATTACAATTAGGCAGATATTAAGTTTTCTGAGCATTTCTACCTAATGATATATCAAACAGTATCCTGTAGGGATAGGGAGGACCGCATTTGGAATACTGTGTCTAAATATCAAGACCTCAACTGAAAAAATACACTGAGCTGCTTGAAAGGGTCCAGAGACAGGCAACTCACGAGGTTAGATTGGCAAAATTGCGACCATAGAAGAAAAGACTGATTGTGGGCTACAGGGGTTGGCAACCAGCCACTTCAGAGGTAATCTGAATGAAGTTTGTAAGGTTCTGTGAGGGGGTTAGTAAAATGAATTAAGACAGAATTTTGATTGCTATAAATAATTTCATAACTCATGAGCATAAGTTCAAATTACATTATAAGAATTTTTCTTTTAGCAAGAGAGTCGTTGATTGCTGGAACAGGTTGCCTTCACAGGTAGTTAAGGCTGACAGTTTGAATAAATTGAAAGGTCAACTGGTTAGTTACCTATGTGAGAAGGGAAGTGCATAATTTGTATTTTCTTATCTCCTTGTTTTTTTTTGATCAGTGAAAAAAAAAAAAAGCATGTGGCTTCCTTGGCAAATAGTAATACTCTGACAAAGACATGCAGCAACTGAAATTGGACAGAAATTGGATTGGAAGTGAAACATTTAAAGATGTCCAAAGTTGATTATACCTGATGCAGATACTGATATTCAGGATAGTTTTATGAAAGTTACATAGGAAAAATGTGGTGGATACAATACTCGAAAAACATGCAGTGAGGCAAAATGTTAAGGTGAGATCTGTGAAAAAATATAAAGACAATAAAAATAACTAGATTTTAGACGTTACAGGTAAAATAGAAACAAAGATATCTGAAAAAAAAAAAAAAAAAAAGGATGGATGACATGGAACTCATATATGGTTAAAGATCTTGTGTTGAGGACTAGTTGTTATCACTGTATGGGATTTGGGCACTTAACTACAAAAGCACTACAATCCTTATATCTGTGCTCTCCACTACAAAAACAAGAAGTGTGTTTTTTTGTAATGGAGAGCACAGATATAAGGATTGTAAGAATAAAGGTGGAACACTAACACTTGTTTAAAAAAAAAAAAAAAAATGGAATAAGCTACAAATAACATGATGAATAAAAATTACCCTGAGTATAAAAGAAAAATGGATATAATAAGAAGTAGAATTGACAGTGGGTAGTATTATCAGATATAAGAGAGTAAACGTTATACATCTGAATGGGGAAAGTAAGATGACACCAACTCAAGTTATAAAGATTATTTAAAAAGAGGTAGATATAGTGCACTTGAGGAAACTCACTTTTACAGAACAAGTGTGAGGATATTCAGTGAGTTTGATTTTGATACGTGTAAAGAAAGAAAACAAGTAGCCATACTAACAAGAAAATGATTACATGATGACCTTTTTGAATTCCTCATCAACAACTTGTTGTTGTGTGTTGAAGTAATTACAGATATAGGAAGATTTATTTTAGTGTCTGTACTGTCAGTTTGGTGAGATGTGTCCTTAAATCAGGCAGGGCACCTAAGGACTTAAGAGTAAAATTGATTTCTCTGCATATAGTAAAATACACAGGGAAATCAAATACTGATATACCTTAAGTTAACCCGGGCTTACTGAGGATGGCGAAGAATTGGAGTGTTCACAAGTGATGGGGCAACACATCAGAATCATAGGGCAATAACATTTGAAGGGCAACTGTGGGTGAGAAAAGTATAAATCTGGGATATAGCATTGAAAAATATTCTATGAGAAGTTAAATGGGATGTTTTTCATATCACTGTGTTGACTGAATTTGTTCAAGGTCAATAAATGAAAGCGAGTTCACAAGAGTATGTGCATAAAATCATAAGGTTGTAAAAGAAGCAGTAAGTGCCTACAGGGAAAAAAAAAAAAAAAAAGAAATATAAGAGATCTGTTCTTCAGGAGGCTAATGAGTTGAGTAACAAAAGAAAGGAAATCAGAGTTATATAAACTGTGCAGAGAACGTGAAGAAATTAGGTGCCAACTCAGTGTTCTAATGGGTGTCTATAAGAGCTTGAAAAGTTGTGGGTAGATGCTCTTGAAGGAATTAAAATGGGGTCCCCATCAAGCTCTCAGCTGCTGACTGATTGCCAGAGGTCAAGCAGAGAAGCGGGACTCTTCAAGGCAGTGTGCTGGTCTCACAGGAGCTAGTTATTATCGGTGACTCAATTATAAAGGAAACGATAAATATATTGCGCGAAAAGGATAGGTGGAATAGAACCAGGGTATCTCTGCCATGGGCAAAAATTAATGACGTTGTAAAGCAGATATCATCTTTTAAGGGCACAAAAAGTGATATTGTTGTACACGGTGGCATTAATGATATTAAATGTAGATCTGCAGATTAACTTAGTAAGTACAGCTCAAAAAAGTCAGAGTTAGGGTTAAATTTGAAAGTGTCTGCAATCCTGCCCAGACACGACAGGAGAGAGCATATGATGAGCCTCGTCAATAAATTTGGCTTTGGATAGATTGTGCAGGGCTCATGGGGTAGAATTTTTCTCAGCATGGTCTGTGCTTGTTAACAGGTGAGACTGCGTCTACAGGGAGGGGATACACTTAAATAGAAAGGGTGCAAGAATATTTGCTGATGCTATCAGGGCAATGTTAGGTAGGCCAGAAAACTACTAGCTTGGGTGGGGGGGGGGGGGTTCACAGACTAATGATCAACAATAGCCGCAGGCAGAGATGGAAATAATTCTTGCACTGCTTCTATTGAAATGAGCAGCAGCCCAGAAAGCAAGTTTCTGGGGATTTCAGGAACTACTGAGAGCCATGAAACAAGTAAATACATCAACTGTGTTAGAGTAACCAAAAGTAAGAACAGATGCATGTATACTTGCATGAACACCAACACTAGGAGTACAGCAAATAAATTTGATGAATTTGAAGTGCTGGTTAAAACAACCAAGGCAGATATTGTTGAGATATCAGAGATGTGATGTCACTCAGATATAAGGGATGCAGAATTAGAATTTGGGGAGTACAATGTGTACAGAAAGGACAGACAGGATATGAAGGGAGGTGGGATTACTGTTAGTTAAGAAACACAAAAACTAAGGAAGTGCATTCAGTTGACATAGCACTGACTGACTCAACATTGCACTGTCCAGATGGACAGTGCAATGTTGAGTCAGTCTGGTGTGACATAAGCAATGGGAAAGCAAAAATAAGGGTAGGAATCTGTTATAGGTATAATGACTGATGAGTATAATGAACAATTAAACAAAGAAATAGTGGGTGGGTAAATCACAGTGTCTTAAAATGGGGGATTTTAACATCCCAGATACAGACTGGAAATTGTGGATTGATCACTCACATACTAGCAAGGCTTTTGTGGATTTATTGGATGACTGTTTTCTACAGCAGCAGCAATGAGAGACAATAAGAGGGAATAATTATCTGATTATCAGCAGTGATTATTCAGGCATTAAGAATTTACAGATAAAGGAACCACTAGGTGGCAGCAATCACAGTGTACTGATGTGGGATTTACTTACAGATGTAAATACCAATAGAGGCATAAGGAAGGGTCTTTGCTTTCGTAAAGGTGACTATAGTGGTCTCAAAGATTTTTTAAGTTCTATACAGTGGGATCAACTGATGTTACCAACAGCAAATTCAATGGGAACCATTCAAGGAAGTAATTTTGGAAGTTACTAGGCTTTTTGTTCCAAATAAAAAATACCATTCTAGGTTTAGGCCCAAATGGATGTCAGAAGAACAAAAGAACTAATGAACTTGTGGCAGAGAACAAAAATGCACTGAATGCATATAAATTATCAGGAGACACAGAGGCTATGGCAGATATAAGCGAGTCTGTAATCCAGTCACAAAGGAGATTAGGCAATTGAAGTCAGATTATGAGAAATCTTTGGCAAAGGATGCAAAAAAAAAAAAAAACAACAAAGACTTCTTTACTTATAAAAACTCTAGAAGGAAGGGGATGAATCGAATCGGTCCACTTGATATTGATGGTTCGACTGTCGATGATCCTGCTGAGGTTGCTGACAAACTGAATGAGTATTTTGCATCTACATTCAAACATGAGGAATTCTGTGGGGAAGTGATGGAAAGAAGCTTATGAAATTCTAACAGGGAGCTAACTGATTTTGTAATAACTGAGAGCAAAGTGGAGGAGAAATTATATTATATTACATTATTATTAGCCATATGGTGCAAGGAAGCCTTGGGCTTATACTGCACCAGCCAAAAAAAAAAAAAAAAAAAAACTCCCATGTTACCGAGAGAGAGAGAGACAGAAGTAGAAAGGAATCACCAAGAAAGAGAAGAATGTTGATATCCAGCTCAGGACCCTGGGTTTTCCAAGCCCATACTCACCAGATGTGAGCCCCTGGGGTTAATTTTTAAAAAAGATAAAATCAGAAAGCCACCTGGGGTGGATGGGATCTATCCAGTTTGTCATAATTATGAGAGCATGCTTCGACTGAGTGGACGTCCCCAAAGATTGGAGATGTGCAGATGTATCCTGAATTCACATAGGGGGATCAAAGAGTAATACAACTAATTACAGACCTGTTAGATTGCACTAAATCCTGTTAGTTTAACTTCTGTTTCGAGGAAAATAATGGAGTCACTGGTTAAAGAAGCATTGCAGGATCATCTAGACAAGCCTGCAGTAACAATTCAGATACACCATGGGTTTGTTAAGGGGAAGTCTTGTCTGACTATTTGATTGGATACTATTATCACAAAGGAACTGGATGTAAAAAATAATTTTGATATCATATATTGTACTGTACTTGGATTTCAGTAATGCTTTTGATACTGTTGCACATTAGCATTAGTAGAGGCATTTGATGCAAGAAAGCAAGCTTATGCAGCATCAGCCAAAAAAAAAAAAAAAACCCACTTCCACTTCACCCCTCTGTTCGTTCAAAATACCTGTCCAGCTGAGCCTTAAACTTATTTAGGCTATCAACCTCCACCACAAGGGATGGAAGTCTGTTCCACCAACCAACCACTCACTGGCTAAAGGCAAATTTCCGCACGTCTATCCTACATCTGTCTTTCCTCAATTTGAATTTATGCCCTCTCAGGTGATTTTTCTGAGCTAGAGGAAGAATCCCATCAGCACTGAGCATGCTTAAACCATTCAAGGCTTTATACACCTCTATCAGATCACCTCGCTGGTGCCTAGTCTCCAGACACTGTAATTTGCAAAACTTAAGCCTTTCTTCGTAAGAGCACCCCTTTGTTCCATTCACTAATCTTGTTGCCCTTCTCTGTACTCGTTCCAGCAGCTCTACATCCTTCTTGAAATGAGGCCTCCAGACCTGTATACAGTACTCTAGGTGTGGCCTGACCATTGCCTTATACAATGGAATAATCACCTCCTTATCCCTGCTGGAAAAATTCCTGTATATCATTGACAATACTCCATGAGCTACTCTTGCAGCCCGTCTGCACTGGCTCAGAGAACTTCATATCTGCCTGCACAACCACCCCCAAGTCCCTTTCATTCTCTACCACTGTCAGTGTAGTACCACAGAGTTGATAGGTTGCTCTGGGGTTGCTGTTTCCCATGTGTAGTACTTTACATTTGTCAATGTTAAACTTCATTTGCCACCTCTCAGCCCATCTGCTCAACCTTTCCAGATCCTGTTGCAGCAGCATAGTGTCAGTAGTGTCCTTGACAACCCTGCCAACCTTTGTATCATCTGCAAACTTGGACATTAAGCTTGATATACCATCATCAATATCATTTATAAATACAGAAAACAATAATGGACCCAACACTGAGCCCTGAGGGACTCCACTAATAACATTAGTCCACGATGAGCAGTGTCCATTGATTACCACTCTGTCTTCTCCCCCTCAACCACCCCTTTATCCATAGCAGCAATTTGCCTCCAATGTCACACTGCTCCAATTTGTGTAGCAGTCTTCCATGTGCAACAGTATCAAAAGCCTTTCTAAGATCCAAATATATGATATCAAAATTATTCCCTGCATCCAGTTCCTTTGTGACCACATCATAGTATCCAAATTGGTCAGGCAAGACTTTCCCTTAACAAAACTATGCTGTGTCCGAGCTAGAACTGAAGTCTTGTCTAAATGATCCTGCAGTGCTTCTTTAACCAGTGCCTCCATTAATTTTCCTAGATCTATAATTACTTGTATTGCCCTTAGATCCTCCTTTGATTGGGGTCACATTTGCACATCTCCAGTCCATGGGTACTTCCCCTGATTCCAAAGAAGCTCTCATAATTATGGCTAAGGGTTTGCTTACTTCCTTTGCTGCCTCCTTTAATATAACTAGATAGATCCCATCCACCAACGGTGCCTTTTTTATGTTTATCTTCAACAATTTCTCCTCCACTTTCCTCTCAGTTATTAAAATATCATCCAGCTAACTGCCAGAGTTTAACTCACCTCTGGCATTCCCCTCCCTGAATAACTCCTCATGGGTGAATGTAGATGCAAAAAAAAACTCATTTAGTTTGTTAGCCACCTGAGCAGGATCATCAACAGTTGAACCATCAATATTAGTATTAGTATTAGTAACGGCCGTATGGTGCAAGAAAGCCTATGGCTTATGCTGCACCAGCCAAAAAAAAAAAAAAAAAAAAAAAAATCCGAACAAAACAATGATTAAAACAAAAATTAAATAAATAAATAATAATAATTAATAAATAAATAAAAATAATAAAATGAAATTAAAAATTAAATAAAAAGGAAATTAATCCTATCATCCTATGCGCTTCCCTTACCCGAAAGTACTATCCAGATGACCTTTGAATTTCCCCAAACTGTCGGCCTCTACCACCCATGAAGGCAACTTATTCCAGTAATTTATAACTCGCTGGCTAAAATAAAACTTCCTGCAGTCCAATCTAAACATTTCCCCGCGTAACTTCAATTTATGTCCCCTAGTTCTAGCATCATTTATAATCTTGAAAATTTTGTCCTCGTTCATTTTACTGATGCCTCTCAGAGCCTTAAACACCTCAATCAAATCTCCTCTAAGGTGTCTAGTTTCCAAACTCTGCAACCCACATATTCGAAGTCTTTCTTCATAAGGACGCCCTTTTGCCGATCTCACCAGGCGAGTTACCCTTCTTTGCACCCTTTCAAGAAGCTCGATGTCTTTCTTTAGGTGCGGTCTCCATACTTGAACACAGTATTCCAAGTGTGGTCTAACATAGGCCTTATATAATGGGATTATCACGTCCCTATCTCTACTTGCAAAAGTTCGATAGATCATCGATAGGACACCATGGGCCTTCCTTGCAACCTGTTTACAATGCTCAGAGAATTTCATGTCTGACCGTATCGTAACACCCAAGTCCCTTTCCTCCAGTACTGGGTTTAGTTGAACTCCACCAAGTGAATAAGTTATTTTGGGATTACTGTTTCCCAGGTGTAATACCTTACACTTTGTTGGATTAAAGCACAACTGCCATTTTTCTGACCATTCTTGAAGTCTATCTAGGTCTCTCTGAAGAAGCTCAGCTTGACAGTGATCATTAACTACTCTACCAATTTTAACATCATCTGCAAATTTAGACATCACGCCCTCTATCCCTTCATCAATGTCGTTTATGAAAATTAAAAACAACAGTGGTCCTAATACTGATCCTTGGGGAACCCCCACTTCTTACATCAACCCAATCTGAGGAATAGCCATTTATCACAACCCTCTGCCTCCTGCCCTGAAGCCATCCTTCTATCCATCTAAGGATTTTCCCAGTGATTCCAACCTGTTCCAGCTTATAAAGCAACCGCTCATGTGGGACTGAGTCAAAAGCTTTGCTGAAATCTAAATAAACAATGTCGAAATTATTCCCTAAATCCAGCTCGTGAGTGACCCTTTCGAAATAGCGAACCAGATTTGTTAAACATGATTTTCCCTTTACAAAACCATGCTGAGTATCCTTGAGAATTTCAATTCTATCCAAATAATCCTGAATTCCACCCTTGATCAATGCCTCCATGATTTTCCCTACTACTGAAGTCAGACTGACAGGTCGATAATTTCCCACTTCACTTTTAGAGCCACCCTTATGTATGGGAGATACATTTGCACTTTTCCAATCCAAGGGAATCTCCCCAGAGTCTAGTGATGCTCGCATAACCAGCCTCAGTGGTTCAATGCACTCGCTTGCCGTCTCTCTCAAGATTATAGGGTATATTCCATCAACTCCAGGAGCCTTACTAGTCTGTAGGCTTGAAAGTTTTTTCATTAAATAATCTTGCGAAATTTCAATATCATTAATTACATATTTTTTAACTTCGCTCCCACAATTTCCCATTGCCACAAAAGGCTTTTCATTTGTAAATATCGATGCAAAATAACTGTTGAGTTCATCTGCAACGGCAGCTGGTGTATTTATTACTATCCCCTTTCCCTTACGTAAAGGTCCGATCTGGTTTGTCCTGCTCTTCTTGGCATTTATATATGTGAAGAATTCTTTATCCCCCCTCTTTGCTCTGTTTGCTAGTGATTTCTCATAAACTGCCTTTGCCTGTCGAACCTTTTCTGTGGCTCTATTACAAGTGGACCAATCTGTTTCATCCCTTTCCTTCTAGAGTTTACATAGGTAAAGAACTCTGTTGTTTTCTTTGCATCCTTTGCCAAGTATTTCTCATAATCTGCCTTTGCCTGCCTGATCTCCTTTGTGACTTGGTTACAGACTAGCTTATATCTATCACAGGCTTCCATATCACCCATTAATTTATATGTATCCCACTCATTTTTCTTTTCTGCCACATGTCTCATTAGTTCATCTGACATCCATTTAGGCCTAAACCTTGAACAATATTTCTTAGTTGGTATGTAAAGCCTAGTAGCTTCCAAGATAAATTCTTTGAATGCTTCCCATTTTGAATTTGCTGTTGGTAACATCATCAGTTGGTCCCACTGTATAGAATTTAAATACTGTCTCAGTCCATCGTAGTCGCCTTTACGAAAGCAATAACCCTTCCCTTTACCCCTAATGGTATTTACCTCTTTGAGTAAATCCCACTTCAGCACACTGTGATCACTTCCACCTAGTGGTTCATTTATCTGCAGATTCTTAATACATGAAGAATCACTACTGATAATCAAATCAAGAGTATTAATACCTCTAGTTGCCTCCTGAACATTCTGATGTAGAAAACAATCATCCAATAAATCCATAAAAGCCTTGCTAATGTGTGAGTGACCAGCCCCCAAATTCCAGTCAATATCTGGGAAATTAAAATCCCCCATTATAAGACGCTCTGATTTACTGGCCCACTCTATTTCCCTGTACAGTTTCTTATTATACTCATCAGAGTCATTAGGCCTATAGCACACTCCTACTCTCAATTTTGATCTCCCAATGCTTATGTCACACCAAACTGACTCAACACTGCACTGTCCAGTGATGTCGACTGGCTTCACTTCCTTGGTGAATAATAGCATAACTAATAGCATAACCCTTCCCCCCCTTCCTATCCTGTCTATCCTTTCTGTAGACGTTGTACTCCCTAAATTCCAGTTCTGCATTCCTTATATCTGTGACACCACGTCTCTGATAGCCCAACAATATCTGCCTTTGATGTTTTGAGCAATACCTCAAATTCATCAAATTTATTTACTAAACTCCTAGCATTGGTGTACACACAAGTATACATGCACCTGTTTCCATTCTTGGCTACCCTAACACAACCCATTTGTTTACTTGTACCGCAATGACTCCCAGCAGTCTCTGAAATATCCTGCATCTTGTTTTTCAAGCTTCTGTTCATTCCAATTTGAGTTTATGCCTCCCCCCTCAGGTTTGTAATCTGTGCAAGAGAAAGAATCCCATCAGCATAGAGCCTTCTCAAATCATTCAAGGTCTTATACACTTCAATCAGATCACCTCGCAGGTGCCTAGTCTCCAAAACATTGCAATTTGCAGAACTTAAGCCTTTCTTGATAAGAGCAATCTGCCCTTCTCTGTACTCATTCTAGCAACTCTACATCCTTCCTAAAATGAGGCCTCCAGACCTGCATGCAGTACTCAAGGTGTGGCCTGACCATTGCCTTATATAAAGCGATAATCACCTCCTTTTCGTTGCTAGCAAAATTCCTGCATATCATTGACAAGACCCTATGACAGGGGTGGGCAACCCGCGGCCTTCTAAGATCTTATGTGCACCCTTTGTCACACAATAAGATGAAATAAAATCATTAAATAATCCTACTACTGTTAAACTAATATTTTTTTAAATTAAATATTCAAAACATTTTAATAATAAAAAGCTTTATTTTTTTTTCACAATATAGAAACATTATACAGATAATTAAAAAAGGAAAATACAAATTTTTTTGATCTAAAAAGTAAAATATCAAGTTTAACCTTTTCTATTTATTTAAAAATCGTTTTTATGTACCACAAATGATAAAAAACGAAAGCTATTTAATAAAAGAAAAATTCTAATTCTCTGTTAAGTTTGTTAAAATAAAAAAAATATTTTAACAGAGTTAATAATTTGACGAAAATAGTTTTTTATTTTAAAATTTAAATTGTGACATTGTGATTTTTTATCTGTTGCTTTTATGTGCATATTTGTAACTGTGAATATTTTGACAACCGTATGTATTCTTGTCTCGAATTTTGTAATACTGTAATTTCTTATGTTTGATTTCACAATTGCTTAATTTTTAGATTGCCCATCATGTCCAAAAACGTTAAAAAGAAGTTGAATGAAGAAAACAGAACATTTAAAGAAGATTGGGAGATGCAGTATTTTCTTATTTCTAGGAAAGACAAAATGGTTTGTTTGATATGTAATACAGCATTAAGAACATTAAAAAAATACAATGCAAATCAACATTATCAATCTCACAAGGACCATAAATATGTAAAATTAGAAGCTCATAAATCTGCACTTCAAAAAATGAAGAAAGAAAAACAGCACCAGGAAAAGGCTTTTGGTGCTTTTATTAAGCAAGGAACTTCTGCAACCGATGTTACATACAAAATAGCGCATGTACTTGGAAAAAAAGGCAAACCATTTAGTGACATCGAAATGATAAAAGAATGTATTGTTGAAGCAGCAGGATGTTTAGATCCGGAAAAAGTTGACAAATACAAACTATTACCTCTCTCAAGAAAAACTATAACTAATTATAATCAACTTCCACGACAAGGGATGGAAGTCTGTTCCACCAACCAACCACCCGCTGGCTAAAGGCAAATTTCAGCACGTCTATCCTACATCTGTCTTTCCTCAATTTGAATTTATGCCCTCTCAGGTGATTATTCTGAGCAAGAGGAAGAATCCCATCAGCATTGAGCATGCTCAAACTATTCAAGGCTTTATACACCTCTATCAGATGACCATGCTGGTGCCTAGTCTCCAGACACTATCCTACATCTGTCTTTCCTCAATTTGAATTTATGCCCTCTCAGGTGATTATTCTGAGCAAGAGGAAGAATCCATCAGCATTGAGCATGCTCAAACCATTCAAGGCTTTATACACCTCTATCAGATCACCTTGCTGGTGCCTAGTCTCCAGACACTGTAATTTGCAAAACTTAAGCCTTTCTTCATAAGAGCACCCCTTTGTCCCATTCACTAATCTTGTTGCCCTTCTCTGTACTCGTTCCAGCAGCTCTACATCCTTCTTGAAATGAGGCCTCCAGACCTGTATACAGTACTCCAGGTGTGGCCTGACCATTGCCTTATACAAGGGAATAATCACCTCCTTATCCCTGCTAGAAAAATTCCTATATATCATTGACAATACACCATGAGCTACTCTTGCAGCCCGTCTGCACTTCTCAGAGAACTTCATATCTGCTTGCACAACCACCCCCAGGTCCCTTTCATTCTCTACCACTGTCAGTGTAGTACCACAGAGTTGATACGTTGCTCTGGGGTTGCTGTTTCCCATGTGTAGTACTTTACATTTGTCAATGTTAAACTTCATTTGCCACCTCTCAACCCATCTGCTCAACCTTTCCAGATCCTGTTGCAGCAGCATAGTGTCAGTAGTGTCCTTGACAACCCTGCCTACCTTTGTATCGTCTGCAAACTTTGACATTAAGCTTGATATACCCTCATCAATATCATTTATGAATGATATTGATGAGGGTATATCAAGCTTAATGTCGTAGGTTATAGTTGATAGCCTAAATAAGTTTAAGGCTCAGCTGGACCGGTATTTTGAACGAACAGAGGGGTGAAGTGGAAGTGGTTTTTTTTTTTTTTTTTTTTTTTTTGGCTGATGCTGCATAAGCTTGCTTTCTTGCATCAAATGCCTCTACTAATGCTAATGCTAATAGACAACATGAATTAGCTCAGAATGTACGAGAACAACTTCAGGTAATAATTCACTCTAAAGATGTATATTTTTCAATATTTTTTAGATGAAACCACTGATAGAAATGACTCTGCTCAAATATTATATTTTATTTGTGCTATAACTGAAGATTTTCATTGTCATGAGGAACTTTTTTTTTTTTTTTTTAGGAGCATTAGTAACTAAGGCCATATTGCTCCGGGAATATGCAGTGGTCATTCCCGGACCTTTCCGCATTCTCCGTATTTGGTGGTGACGGGCTCGAACCCCGGTCTAATCAAGAAGCGTGTGCTACGCACTGCTGCTCCTTCCCACCTGGCTACAGAGGCGCCTTAAGAGGAACTACTGGCTTTGGGTGCGCTCGCTGGAAGGACTCGTGGAATTGATATTTTTAACAACTTTAAAGAAATGTGTCTTGAGAGAGGACTAAACCTTGGTAACCTGGTCAGTGCATGCACGAACGGTGCACCTTCTATGAGAGGAAAGCGAGAAGGATTCATTTCATTGTTAAATAAAAGAAAAGCCCAATTTAGAAAAGTTAATTTCGTTCCACTGTATATTACACCAACAAAACCTTTGTGCTAAATCTTCCACATTGAGCAATACTTTGGACAAAATTATTGCAATTGTTAACTTTATTCGAGTAAATGCTTTAAGACATCGCCAATTTCGAAGCATGCTTATATTGGATGATGAGACACATAATGCCGACTTGCCATATTATTGTAAAGTGCGCTGATTATCAAAAGGACAAATTTTGGTAAAAGTTTTGGCTTTACGAGAACAAATTAAAAAATTTTACAAGGAACAACAACAAGAATGTGATTTATTAGATGAAGAATTTTGTAGAAATGCTGCGTTTTTGTGTGATATTATGGAAAAGCAAAATGAATTAAAATGTTTATTTGCAGGGAAAAACAAGACATATATATGACATGTGGCAAAAAATTCAGGTATTTCGAAAAAAATTAATTTTTTACAAAACTCTTTTCTCTAAATCAGAAATATCTGGGGAACATTTCCCTCTTTTAAAAAATATGTTAAAGGAGCAGAAATATGTTGTATGTGACACTTTCAAAGACTACATAACCGTATTGGACACGCTAAATGAAAAATACAATGACAGATTTTCTGATTTCGAAGAACATACTTTAGAAATGAAATTGGCATATGAGCCACATTTAGTTGATATCCTGACGGCACCCATGGAACTACAGATGGAATTAATTGAATTAGGAGAAGATAATATGATAGACTTTTTTTGATACAAAAAGATCCTATTGAAATATGGAAAAATGCAGTTGAATACCCACGTTTACGTCAACATGCTCGTCGACTGCTGTCTTGCTTTGCAACCACGTATTGTTGCGAATCAACTTTTTCATACTTTTTCATTAATGTAGGTGGATGTATTATGATGAGAATATTGTAAATATGTATGTTTTATTGAAATTTATTTGCCTTTCTATAGTTATATGTAATAAAATAACACTGATAATTAAGTATGCTTTACTTCGTAAGTAGTGGTTCGAAGAATCGGTGCGGCCTTTCCACTATTTCCGAAAATGAATATGGCCTTTTATTCAAAAAAGGTTGCCCACCCCTGCCCTATGACCTGCTCTGGCAGCCTGTCTGCACTCTCAGAAAACTTCATATCTGATTGCACAGCTAGTTCAATCAGATATGAAGATTAGTGACTCTTGTATACATATATATTGTATACACGTAGTGTTTTGTTTTAATAAATTATTTGCATTCACTTTTATTGTAATATTATATATATATACATTACGAACAATGCTGAAAACTCAAACAAATCTTGGAGTTGTCAGGTTTCCTTGGAAGATTAGGATGACAATGGATACCAGTGAACAAAACAAAAAACTCACTATTTTGAAAGATTCCACTTTAAAAGTGGAATTGTGTTATTGTGTTACTGAAGGGTTTCATGGAGACATTTTCAAGAGCACCTGTTAAGGTAATCATCGATAAGTATAACAAGCCTCAAAGTGATATGAGGTTTCCTACACTCTATGCAGAGTGTAGGAAGGACAAAAAATATTTGGAAAAATTCAAGGTGAAAAATCTTAAGGATCCGAAAAGGAGTTATTTTCAAATAATGAACTTACACAATGTGCTTCATTAGCTGAGTATTTCCAGGGAAAGGAGATATTCAAACTGAACACATAAGGTAACAAGAGTAAGAAAAGTCTCTGCTGGCTGAGGTATCTGATGTGGATAAACAAAGTGTCCAAAATATTGCTTACTGATAACTGGCAAAAGCTGCAAATGAGGCATTAAAAACAAAAACAGAAGCATATCATGTTATGGCCATTTTCAGGTCTTCCTTTACTGATACTGTCAAAGTTGCTCCTAGTGCTGAAAAACAAAGTTCTGAGAATTCCTGATTAAAGCAAATGACGGTTCTTCTGGAGAGGTTAAACAGGGTATTACAGTTAATATAAAATTAGTTAATATAAAACAGTTAATTTGGTGTATCAGGCTTAATGTCCAAGTTTGCAGACGATACAAAGGTTGGCAGGGTTGTTAAGGACACTACTGATACTATGCTGCTGCAACAGGATCTGGAAAGGTTGAGCAGATGGGCTGAGAGGTGGCAAATGAAGTTTAACATTGACAAATGTAAAGTACTACATATGGGAAACAGTAACCCCAGATCAACGTATCAACTCTGTGGTACTACGCTGACAGTGGTAGAGAATGAAAAGGACCTGGGGGTAATTGTGCAGGCAGATATGAAGTTCTCTGAGCAGTGCAGACGAGCTGCAAGAGTAGCTCATGGTGTCTTGTCAATGATATACAGGAATTTTTCTAGCAGGGACAGGGATGTGATTATTCCCTTGTATAAGGCATTGGTCAGGCCACACCTTGAGTACTGTATACAGGTCTGGAGGCCTCATTTCAAGAAGGATGTAGAGCTGCTGGAACGAGTACAGAGAAGGGCAACAAGATTAGTGAATGGAACAAAGGGTTGCTCTTACGAAGAAAGGCTTAAGTTTTGCAAATTACAGAGCCTGGAGACTAGGCATCGCCGAGGTGATCTGATAGAGGTGTACAAGGCTTTGAATGGCTTGAGCATGCTCAATGCCGATGGGATTCTTCCTCTTGCTCAGAATAATCACCTGAGAGGGCATAAATTCAAATTGAGGAAGGACGGATGTCGGATAGATGTGCGGAAATTCGCCTTTAGCCAGCGGGCAGTTGGTTTGTGGAATAGACTTCCATCGCTTGTTGTTGAAGTTGATAGCCTAAACAAATTTAAGGCTCAGCTGGACAGGTATTTCGAACGAATTGAGGGGTGAAATGGGAGTAGTGGTTGTTTTTTTTTTTTTTTTTTTTTTTTTTTATTGGCTGATGCTGAATAAGCTTGCTTTCTTGCATCATATGCCTCTACTAATGCTAATGCTAATGCTAAAATGACCCATAAAGCAACTTGGAATTAAGCAGATTCATAAAGCTAGAAATAGGAGTCTAACTGTAGGGAAGAGTGAGATAAAAGTTGATAAAATTCAAAAATGAAGCACATTAAATGAGAATGGACTGAATATAAAAATACACAGGGTTCAAGTCCCAAATGGCAATTTATGATGCAGATTCTGAACTCTCAAAAGAAAAGTTTCTACAAGAATTATATAAAAAAAATTTGAAAAACAGAAGAATCCATACGAAAGATTTTGACTAATAACTTCCAAAAAAGTTATTAAGGGCAAAAATAAATTAAGGGAGAAGTTTGCAAATTGGATAATACAGACAAATGGCAAAATAAAATCAGTTTTAAAGAATACTGGAAGGATATATGTAGGCTGGAATTCCTATAAATGTAATGATCATTTTATAAGGTGTTATAAACATAATATATATGGCCATGTATCTAAAAATTGTAACAATGAGCAGTTTTGGATAATGTGTGTGAGAAAAGGATACTTCTATAAGGAACATAAAAACAAAGATACCTTGTTGGAAGATAACAAAACAATGTTATCTTCCAACAATACAATATCCCAAGCCCTACACAATATCATTATTACGTTTATTTCCAAATTGGAAATGTAGTCATAATGTGGGCATAATATAGTCAAACATTTCTTACCATTTCTTCAGTGACTACAAAGTTGGTAAATAAGGGTTATTATTATGGAATTCTGAAATTTTTAGAATTAAAAGTTCTAGTAAATCAAACTTAGATCTAATTCAAAGAATTTTGTTTTAAGGTTAATTTTCATAATAAATAATATGAACACACCAGCTGTCTTTGCAATAGCACTGTCACAAAAGGTCACTTCAGTCACAAGAACTTGCTCCAAGCTGTTCCAAGAACTTCAAGTTCTTGTGACCAAAGTGATCTTTTGTGTTTGAACAAGAATATGTTTTGTCTACAAGGTCTTGTTCTGAGCTAGTCCAAACTGTACCAACATGTTCCATGAACTTTTTCAACAAGTTCTTGCAACTAGAGTGATCTTTTGTGACAGTGATACTGCAAAAACAGCTAGTAAGTGTTTACATATTATTGTTATTTATTATAAAAATTAACCTTAAAACAAAATTCTTCCTTAAATCCTTAAAAAAAATAAAAAATAAAAATAAAAAAAACTTTGGGCAGTTTCAGCTTAACTTCTGCAAAAATCTAGCCGAGCTTATCCAACAAAATCTCTTATAAAAGCCTCTTATAAATCAGCAAAGAAGCCCATCCGCCTTAAAGTTTGCACCTGGTGGTGGTGCCAGGATCTCACTACTCTTCGCAAATCAGTTCATCATGCTCAACATTTATACTAATGATACTGCAACTAGCCTGCTGCTGCTGACGTTGTTTGACTATATAATGACTATATTGTCAAAAAGAACACCTTTAATAAAGCAACTGCAAAGAGAAAGAGAAACCGAGGCACCTTTGTAAAAGAATCCAACAGCAAAAACCCATGGGGCCTCATAAACAAGATAACTCAGGAGAGAACATTAACCTCCGATTTCCTTAGCACTGTTACCACTGAGACCCATGAAACTTTTAGCTGGACAAACTGTTAACCAAATTCTTGATAACTTATTCCCTATGGATAATCCTGAAGATTCTCCAGAGTATATGGCAATTTGGGAGGCAAATAACAATTACACCACTGAAGCCAAGCCATTTACTTTAGAACTAACCTTGGCAATTGTTGTTGTTTGGTTTTTTAGGAGCATTAGCAACTAAAAATTGGTTTTTTAGGAGCATTAGCAAACATTAGCGACCTTTCCGCATCCTCCGTATTTGGTGGTCATGGGCTTGAACCCCAGTCTAATCAAGAAGTGTGTGCTATGCACTGCTGCTCCTGCCCACCTGGCTACGGAGGCACCACCTTGGCAGTAAAGAAGATAAACATGAAAAAGTGTCCAGGAATGGACGTGATTCAGTGTTTCCATTCTCCAGCTGTTAAAATTAAGACCTCTCTACCTGCTCATGCACTTCAATAAATGTCTCCTTGAAGGCATCTTTCCGTCTGGATGGTTTCTTTGCTCCATCTTATCAAAAAGCTGGGTAAGCCTGCCTCAAATCTGCATGCCTACAGATCAATTGCACTGGCTGCCAATCTTGGGAAGATCTTGGAGTGTCTTACAGCTCTTCAACTAACAATCTGTTTCAAAAGCAAAATCTCTTTTCAGCCTATCAATATGGCTTCACTCCAGTCATTCTTGCGAGGTGGCCTTGTCTGACTTCATCTGGCACACTGAAAATTCAAAATGCAAATTTAAAATAGGTATTATAGTCAATGTAGAGGGTGCCTGCGACACTGGTGGGGTAGCACCCTTGAACATCCCTATTCTGCCAGATGCTCTTTCATATATACAAATTATTTCAACATTACTTCTCTGACTGCTCAATAATTATCAAATCAAAATTTCTTCAAGTCTCTATGAAGATCTGTCAAGGGTGCCCCCCCTTATCTAGAACACTGTGCTTCAAGACTGGCTCGGCCGACCTCTCTCCACAATTCGAAAATTATTGCTTTCACTGATGATCTGACTTTGTGGTCTCATGCAGTTCTCATGCGGTATTGAGGTAAATGCAAACCGGATTTCATCTGACCTTTCCACCTGGTCATTGGCAAACAAACTTAAAATTAATCTAAAACAAATATGATGCTTTTTAAATACAAGCTGAATCTCAAGCAGCATCCGCAAGTCAATTTTTGGCAAGTGCAGCTCCCTACAGGAGCTGCACTTGGGAAGCTGCACTTGCCAAAAATTGGCAAAACTCAGGCTAAACTCCCTGGGGTCATTACTGATCATAAGCTTTCCCTCTATTCTCATATGATCCACATGAGTACTAAAATCAAAAAATTCACAGGGTCAATTATTAGAATTTCTATGGGGGAGAGGAGTGGGTCTCTCTAAGAAGTCACTCTTTCTCTAATGCTGTTTTTCTGCCTATAGTCACCTATGTGACAGGAGCTTGATTTCACTGGAAATCAATTGATTTCACCAATTCCAAAATGTGGTTAAATCTGAAATCCATCCAGTGGAGCATGCTCTTCTCTATTAGCATTAGCATTAGTTGGGGCATATGATGTAAGAAAACAAACATATACAGACTCAGCGAAAAAAAAAAAAAAACCTTCCCATTTTGCCCATCCAGTCACTTCAAATGTTTGTCTAGTTCAGCCTTAAATTTGTTTAAGGCTATCAACTTCCACAACAACAGATGGAAGTCTGTTCCAGCAATTAACTACACATTGGTTAAAGGCAAACTTCCGCACATCTATTCTACAACTGTCTTTCCTCAATTTGATTCTGCTCCCTCAGGTTCTTAGTCTGAGCAAGCAGAAGTATCCATCAGCACTGAGTCTGCTCAAACCATTCACGGCCTTATACACCTCAATCAGATCACCTTATAGGTGCCTAGTCTCCAGATGCTGCAACTTGCAAATCTTAAGCCTTTCTTCATAAGTGCACCCCTTTGTTCCTCTCACCAATCTTGCTGCCCTTCTCTGTACTCATTTTAGCAACTCTACATCCTTCCTAAAATGAGGCCTCCAGACCTGTATGCAGTACTTACTCAAGGTGTGGCCTAACCATTGCCTTATAGAAAAGGGATAATTGCCTCCTTGTCTCTGCTAGCAAATTTCTATATATCATTGACAAAACCCCATGATCTGCTCTGGCAGCACATCTGCACTACTCAGAGAACTTCAAATCTGACTGCACCATTACCCACAAGTCTTTTTCATTCTCCACCTCCTTCAGTGTAGTACAACACAATTGGTACATTTCTCTTGTGTTACTGCCATCCATATGCAGTATTTTGCATTTGTCAATGTTAAACTTTAACTGCCACTTCTCAGACCATCTGCCTAACTTTTCCAGATCCTGTTGCAGTACCATACTGTCTTTAGTGTCATTAGGTTAGGTAATCTAACCAACCATGCCAACCTTTGTATCATCTGCAAACTTGGACATTAAACCTGATATACCTTCATCGATATCATTGATAAATACACAAAACAACAACGGGCCCAGCACCAAACCCTGGGGGACCCCACTAATAACATTAGTCCACGTAGAGCAGTGTCCATTTATTGCACACTCTGCCATCCCCCACTCAACCATCCCTTTATCCATTGCAGCAACTTCCCCTTAATGCCATACCGCTCCAATTTGTACAGCAGTCTTCCATGTGCAACAGTATCAAAAGCATTACTGAAATCCAAGTACAGTACAATATATGATATTAAAATTATTTTTTCCATCCAGTTCCTTTATAATTATTTGTGTCACCCTTTGAACCCCTTTAGTGAATTGGAGATACAATTGCACATCTCCAGTACATAGGGACCTCCCCTGACTCTAAGGATAGTCTCATAATTATGGCTAAGGTTTGCTTACTTTCCCTTGCTGCCTCCTTCATTATAACTGGATAAATTCCATTTGCCCCAGATGCCTTTTTTATGTTTAACTTCACAATTTCTCCTCCACTTTGCTCTCAGTTATTACAAAATCATTTAAATCCCTGTTAGAGTTAGATAAACATCTGGCATTCCCCTCCTTGAATAACTCCTCATGTGTGAATGTAGGTGTACTCATTCAGTTTATCACCTTTTTTGAGCAGGATATCATTATTATTATCCATATGGGCAAGGAAGGCTGAGGCTTTTGCTGCACCAGGCAAAAAAAAAAATGAGTTACTCTGAGAGAGAGAGAGAGAGAGAGAGAGAGAGAGAGAGAGAGAGAGAGAGAGAGAGAGAGAGAGAGAGAGAGAGAGAGAGAAGCCCTGGGTGTGCCAAGCCCATACTCATCAGATGTGATCCCCTGGGTTAACATTACTCATCAATAGTCAAACCATATATGTTAAGTGAACCAATCTCATTCATCCCCTTCCTTCAAGTGTTTACATAAGTAAAGAACTCTGCTGTTTTTCTTTGCATGCTTTGTCAAAGATTTCTAGTAATCTGCCTTTGCCTGCCTAACCTCCTTTTGTGACTTTATTACAGACTAGCTTAAATCTGCCATAGGCTTCTGTGTTGCCTGATAATTTATATGCATCCCATGATTTTTCTTCTCTGCCACAAGCCTCATTAGTTCATCTGATATCAATTGAGGTCTAAATCTTGAACAGTATTTTTTAGTTGGTATGAAAAGCCTAGTAGCTTCCAAGACTAATTCCTTGAAGGCTTCCCATTTATAATTCATTGTTTTTAACATCAGTTGATTCCACTGTAAAGAATTTAGAAACTGTCTGAGACCACTGTAGTCACCTTTACGAAAGCAAAAACCCTTCCCTTTACCCTTGCTGGTAGTTACATCTTTAAGTAAATCCCACATCAGTACACTGTGATCACTGTCACCTAGTGGTTCCTTTATCTGCAAATTCTTAATGCATGAATAATCACTGCTGTTAATCAGATCAAGAGTATTACTCCCTCTGGTTGCCCCTCAAACATGTTGCTGTAGAAAACAATCCTCCAATACATCCACAAAAGTCTTGCTAGTGTGCGAGTGACCAACCCACAAGTTCCAGTCAATATCTGGAAAGTTAAAACCCTCCATTACAAGACATTCTAATTTACTGGCCAACTATTTCTCCGCACAACTGTTCGTTGCACTCATCAAAGTCATTAGGCCTATAACACACTCCTACTCTCATTTTCCCTTTCCCAGTGTTTATGTCACACCAAACTAACTCAACACTGCACTGTCCACCCATGTTAACTGGATGCATTTCCTTAGATTTTATGTGTTTCTCAACTAACCGCATAACCCCTCCTCCCTTCCTACCCTGTCTATCCTTTCTGAACACATTGTACTCCCCAAATTCTAATTCTGCATCCCTTAAATCTGTGTGACACCATGTCTCTGATATCCCAACAATATCTGCCTTGATCAGCACTTCAAATTCATCAAATTTATTTACTATACTTCTAGCATTGGTGTACATGCACTTGTTCTTACTCTTAGTTACCCTAACACAGTCCATTTATTTACTTGTTCCAAGATGACTCCCAGCAGGTCTTGAAAATTCTAGCAACCTGCTTTCTAGGCAGCTGCTCATCACAATAGAAGCGGTGCAAGAATCACTTTTGCCTCTGCCTGCAGCTACTTTTAGTCTGTGAATCCCCCCCCCAAGATAGCAGGTTTCCAACCCCCACCACTGCCTTGATAGCATCAGCAAATATTCTTGCACCCTTTCTATTTAAGTGTATCCCATTCCTGTAGAAGCAGTCTCTCCTATTAGCAAGCACAGACCACGCTGAAAAAAATTCTACCCTATGAATCTTGCACAATCTCTCCAGGGTCGAATTGACAAGGCTCTCATCATATACTCCCTCCTATTGTGTCTGGGCAGAATTGCAGATGCTTTCAAATTTAACCCTAACTGGCAACTTTTTTTCAGTCTGTATTCTCAGAGTCTAGAAGTTTCCACCGCTGCAGTACAATTTATTGTAGGGTCTTTCCCTTTGGATCTATTTGTCACCTATTGTTGGCTCTGCTTTCAACACAAAAAACAAATACCTTTAGATTTACTTGGTACCCATTTAAATTTAAATGAAGATCCTAAACAAAGAGAAATCCAGATGCTTTATTTTAACAAGGTAATTAGTATCTGCCAGACCAGGGAGGACACTTCCCCACTTGGCAGCACAATTGTCAATATGCACAAAATTGTTATTGCACTGATCTTAAAGGACAACCTGTGAATTATCCTGGATGGCAAAACAAGTATATATGGAAAAGTATCTTTTTTTTTCTTTTTTTTTTCCCTCTGTTTTTTACCAGCACCAGTGCCTCTTTTTCTGTTGTTGTTTTTCTTAGTCAGCACCACTGGATTTTTTTTTTCCCTTAACTAGCACCACTGGTTTTTTTTTTATTTTCATAACACACACCACAGGGTTTTTTTTTTTTATTATTATTATTATTTATTTCTTCTCTGGAATGGGCCCCTTCTAATTGACTGGTCATGGTTTGATAAATGCAAAGTTGCATGATTTAGGAATTACTGAAAGATCTAGTTGCCACTGTGGCAAAAGAGAATCATGGGAACATATTATGCATAAATGTGAGGAGTACAGCGATCTACAAATTGAATTGGTATCTCGGGTTAGTAATCTCAATCTTAGGGCAGAAGGCTGCGAGACAATTCTAGTTGATAAACAGGAGAACTTCTTGGCTTACCAAGCATTTGCAGCTGCAATATTTCTTAGGCAGAAGACACTTCTGCATCTGGAAGCCTTGGATTTGTAATGTGGTATTGTGTAGTGCCAAATTACCCAAAGTTCTGTGAAATCGTGGAGCAAGTTCTGTGAAATTGTGGAAGCTTGAGTCTGCTATATCCACTGCAACTCCAGCTACTTGTGCTGGCATTTCTATTCTCGGCAGCTCCTGGCTTTCCAAGAGACTTTGAACAGATGTAGCTCTTTCCAATGAAGTTTGGACGTTGTCTGAAATTTAATTACATGTATATTTATTTTTTATGCAATTTGATTATTTTCAGTTTGTTCATATCAATTTTTTTTTGGTCATGGTAGGTTTATTTCCTCCCTGTACTTGGGCAAACAGGAGAGGGAGTATATAAGAGTACTGCTAAATTATGTGTAACTGACAGCAGGGTTGCCATTGGTTGGCTGGGACCGCTTTAACTAATAAATATCAATCAACCTGGAATGGGCCCCAAAGGATCTTGGCCCACATTATGGCAACATTGGGTGGCTCAGAGTCTCTTTTAAGACAGTACATACTCTACCGGGATTGGCCCACCTTCCTATGATGTGGACGAGTACTCAGAATCATCTCTCCAGGTGACTGATGCTTCTGGGTAGAACACAACAACAACAACAGAACCCACGAACACAACAAAACATGCACACTAACACTACTCACATAAACCTACACCAATCATATTTCTGGCCCTTTTACAGTGATTCTGTTCTTTACAGAGACAAGAGGCAGAGTTAAACAGATGTTCTAAATACTGCCCTGTACATATACACATCCACATTCCCAATGCTTGTCAAACTGACTCAACACTGACAATAACATTATTCCACAAAGAGCAGTGTCCATTAATGAATATTTTATGACTTCTTCCACTCAACCTTCCCTTTATCCATAGTATTACCTTCTCTTGTTGCCTCTAACATGCTGCTGTAAAAAACCAATAAAACCAAAAAGTATTGCTAGTGTGATTGATCACACAAGATCCAGTCAATATCTGGAAAGATAAAATTTACTGCCCCACTTTTTTTTCCTCTGTATAGTTCATCATACTCATCACAGTCATTAGGCCTAAAACACACTCCTACTTTCATTTTCCCAGTACAGGTCACACCAAACCAACTCAATATTGAACTGGCCACCCATGTCAACTGAATGCACTGCCTTAGACTTAATGTGCTTCTTTACCTAAGTGCATAAACTACCCCCCCCCTTTTGTCCTTTCTGTACATGGTGTACTCTGCATATTCAAATTCTGCATTCCTTATGCCTGAGTGACACAGCCTTAACAAGTACTCCACGTTCATTAAATTTATTTACTGTGCTCTTAGCAGTAGTGTGCATGCAAGTATACATGCACCTGTTCTTACTCTTAGTTATCCTAACCCAGCCCATGTATTTGCTTATTCCATGAGGACCTATCCAGCAGGACTTTAAATCTGACACCATGCTTTCCAGTTGATCTATTAGTCTGCATTCCACCCCCCCCCCCAAAATCTAGCAGTTTTTTAACCCAACTAAGCCTGCCTCAATAGCATCAGCAAATATTCTTGCACCTCTTATGTTTAAGTGTATCCCAGTCCTGTGTCTCCCATTAACAAGCACAGACCATGTTGTGAAAAACTATACTCCCATGGGCCTTGCACAGTCTCCCCAGTGCCGAACTGATGAAAAGGCTCTCATCATCATCTATCAGAACTCAGCAAAATTTCTCAGACACAATGAGGCCCTCTCGAATTTAATCCTAACTTGTAAATATTCCAATATTTAATCATAAGTTGTGAATATTAAACACTCTCAAAATGGTCACTACTCTGCAAGAAGCAACATATGTAGTTTCAATTTAGCATGCTGTGAAGAGCATCAAATGTTAAATAACTTTAGAAATAAACTTGCAAGCAGAAGTAACTAATCGCATCAAATATATATATTTTTTGATTTTAATAATATTTATATACATAAGAAAAAATATGTGCATGTGAAAAATTTTGTGCACTGCATAGTCTTTTAAATTGGAAAATGAAAGAGACTAAGCAACTGATGCCTTATATTTTATGATTAAAATTATGCAATTTTCAGTGGAATTTTTTTTTTAAAAAACCAAAGGTTAAAATTTTCAATTTTTTTTATAAACTTAAAAAGTTACATACATTAAGTACTGCAATCCATTAAGATGAAATAATGGCATTATTCATGCAATACTCAACATTAATTCAAAACATTTTCCAGAACAAAAGAAAATGATTTGTCAGGTTTTCCACAACCATTTTTTTTCTACAAAAAGGATGCCCTCCCTACCAGGTTAGGACCTAATCATATCACTAAAGTCATGAAGTTATTCACAAAAATTTCTGTAAATGCAACTCTTCTTCCTCTTTGGACCATTATTTCAAATGTATTGTGAAAGGCATTATGTGAGATGAATATTCAAAAGTTAAAACAAATTATACATTTGACTCCATAATTTTATACAATTTTAAATCATTTATAGCAGAGATGGCCAAACTGCAGCATCATGCATGTACCAAGTAATCCATACAGGTCTTATCAGTAGCCTGTGTTTCATTTGAGAAAAAATAATGAAAAAAAAATACAACCAATTTGAAAATCAGAAATTCTTTACGAGTACACCACATACTTTTTTTGTATGGACTATAAACTGTGTGTGTGATTTTCGTGTATGGGCTGCATCGTGGTATATATTTGAAGGGCATTTCAAATAATGTGTCCATTTTATGCATAAATATAACATATGGACTTCACCTTCATGAATATTTCTTGAACCTAAAAATGTTCAAGTAAGTGCTACCAAATGCTATCTACCGTTACTTGGAAAGATATGCCTTTCCAAGTAATTGTAGAGACAGTTCATATGATAATCTTTAGAAAAGTCCATTTCTGTTAGCTTCAGTTCTGATTTGAGCTTACAAAAGACAAAATGGAATAAATTCTTTTGTTTTTCATCAAGTTGATACATATACACAGACAATGAGAATGTTATTGCATCAAAACAAATAACAATGGACTTTTGTTTTACAATTCTTCTCACTTTTTTTTTTTTTATTATTATTTTTAATTTCATTTTGAACAATAATTTCATACTGGGCAGTCAAGTCAAACAAATATTGAAAAAAATCATAAGCCTGAAACAGATTCAACTCCCTCATTAAGGACAATTACTGTATAAAAGGATTATACACAAATGACCTTCAAGAAATTTAAATTGTGGGCTGAGACCACAGTTTTAACCCTATGCTGCATCTCAGATGACACTTTTTAATTTTTTTTAAATTTGTAAATGAAATCAAATCCAACCAAATAACCTTTGACCACCAATATTCTCTAACTCACTATACAGCATTTCTATTTTCTTTTTTTGATATATAAAATTAAAGAAATTAATTAATTTTGTTTTGGCATTTAGCATGTTCGCTGCATGCTCAATGAACAGATGCATCATAAAATATTTCATTTAACTGGTGGAAAATCGCAACTTTAAGAATCATTTTCTTCCAATTTAATAGATGAAAAACAAGATAATTTTAGCAATAACCTTCACCAGATACTGACTAAATTTGGCCTCAATGAGGCGGCGGCCAAAAAATATCTCTGCCTGGCACAATCTAGAGCAGACTGGAGCCCATAATTGAACTCTGTGTGTGTGTGTGTGTGTGTGTGTGAAGGGCAGAAATCATAGGTAGAAGCATGCATGTTAACAGATGCCAAAAACATCTATCTTACAGCGAACTTCTATTCACAACCTGGAATCTCTGAAACACCACCAGCAATAGTTGTCTAATCTTGCTATTGAGATTTAGATTCGACCACTAATGCAAACAGCTGACAAAAATAAAGACATTCACGTCTGTCAAAGGCCATACAAGCATCTGTGACCTTGACAGTTATTATGAATACAATAAACACTTTTTATTATTCGTTCATTCCATAATTTGTAATTGAATTGAGCATCCCATAATTAACAGAACATTTTCATTTCAGTAAGAAATCTAAAAATTTATTTTTTATAATTAAAACCAAAAGAACGTGTCTCCCAGATCACGTGATCATACTTGTTCCACCTATTCCATGTTAATGAAAAAATGGGGGAAAAAAAGTTGGCTACTCATTTATCGAGTCCCCAAAGTAAAAATACCCATTTCCTACCAAACAGCTTCCCAGTACACAAAATAATATATATCATCAGAATCTTTAATAACTCCAACTAATGTTATACAGAATTGAGATAAAAATAAAAACAAAACAATAATGTATATTTATACATAAAACTACAGACTTAAAATAAGGTAAAAGCAAGGTAAAAAGTAAAATAAAGATAAAAATGGGATTAAAACATTAACTTTCGACATCCAAGGAGTCTTTGACAGCCATTAAAACTGTAAAGCAATGCTATGACAAATAAATATCTGAATGAAGCAGCACCAGAGTAAGATGGGAGGATCATATGACAGGTATCTACATGTGCAACATCCTGATACCATCTGCAATCCTTTGGAATAATGACACATTCATAAATGGGATTAATACACCACCCACTTGCAAGTGAAGCAAGCAGGGGTGGTGTGGATATAAAGTGATGCCAACCAATGGTGGTGATGTGTTCTTGTTTATACTCTGGCACAACCACCAGGTCAGAGAAAAAAAAAAAAAAAAAAAAAAGGAAGATTACAATAAATCATGAATATAATCACTTCCCATCCTTTCCAGTTTACTTCAATAATCATATTTAGCAGTCAAGACAAACCACAGTCAACTCAAAGCACATGCTACAGAAATCTCACTCCTGACCACTCAGCTATGGCACAAATGGGATGTCAAAAGGTACCATGTTTTATACTTATTTTTATCTTACTTTTTTACCTTATTTTAAATCAATAGTTTAGTGAAAATATACATTGCTGTTTTATTTTTATCTCATTGTAGTCATAAAGAAGATTCTGATATCATTCATCTCCAACCTAGAAGAGTTTTTTTTTATTCTAATATTGTGCTCTTGTCAATGTTTTAGATCCAGCTTTGGGTATTCATCAAGACAAAGCTGAGCAAATGAAAGTTCTCCTTCGAGAGAATACCAAAAGTTGGATCTAAAACTAGAATGCAATAATATTGGGTATATCAGGCTTACCTTTTAGTAGGAAATAGGTTGAAATACTTCTCATCTATTTTCTATTTCAGGTACACAACAAACCATTTAAAACAAGATGGAATCAAGTGCATTACTTTTTAAATTTAAAAAAAAAAATTATTTCTCCAAATCTTTGCATTAATTTTGAAAACTACACATTACTTTTGCAAAAGCACAACCCATTTCCATTCTGTCACGATCCTCATTTATCCCTTCTACTTCTGTTTTCTGGAACACACATATTTCCCAAAAATTGCTATCTAAAGTAATTTGAGTTAAATGTCAACAAGTATTTCCTGTCTTCGGAGCCTTCAACTCACAAATGGTACTAAGTACTATAGGTTCTAATGCTTTCATGTTTGGAGTTTTCCCAAAAACCCCAAACATGTCATTTTTTGTATTGTCAGAAACAATATGCCTATACCCCCTCTCCTGTGACTCTTCAGTTCTCTTGAGCTGATAGATGAAGTCCTTACCCACCAATTCTTATCTGAGTTTGTCCCACAAATTTTCTATCAGGTTCCTAAATCACCCAACAAAGTTATAGAGCAGCCATTCAAGAACAAGATCAACTTGAAACTCAGAATTGATATCCTGGTGAAATTTATATGTAATATTCCAATTTTTCAGCACTTTTGCACAAATTTTCTTGTAACATGTTTATATATTGCATTTTGTTCATATTACCTTTAATAGACCAATTTTCTTACTCCAACTGTAGATATACACTCTCCCCCCCCCCCAAACCATTATGCTTCCTCCACCATCCTTTAAAGTTAGAGGTTTTAGCTCTTCATTTGGCTTTCACCACACATTCATTCTCGCATCTGAACCAGAAACTTTATATTTACTTTTGTTAGCTTAGAGAACATCATTCCATCAGTTTTCTTCCTTCCCAACAACAGTTTCAGCACACTTGGGCTGCTTTTTTTTCTACTGACTTCATTTATGAATCTTTTTTTCCTAAACACTACCATCATACCCTTGTTTTCTGATAACTCTGCAAATTGGAATTCACAGTGACAAATAATGCAAGAAAGCAAGCTTATACGGCATCAGCCAAAAATAAAAAGTTATGGTTTTTACACCATAACTCCCATTTCACCTATTCATTCCCTCCAATAGTTTGTCTAGTTCTTCCATGAATTTATTTAAACTATTAACTTCAACAACAGCAGAAGGAAGTCTGTTCCAGCAATCAACACCCACTGAATAGAGGCAAACTTTTGCACATCTATTCTGCAACCATCCTTCCTCAATTTGAATTTGTGGCCCCTCATGTGTAGTCTGAGCAAGATGAAGAATCACATCAGCATTAAGCTTGCTCAATCCATTCAAAGCCTTAAAAACACCTCAATCAGATCACTTCACAGGTGCCTAGTAGTCTCCAGACAATGAAATTTTCTGAACTGAAGCCTTTCTTGGTATGAGCACCCTTTGTTCCCCTCATCAATCTCGTTGCCCTTCTCCGTACTCGTTCCAGCAGCTCCATATCCTTCCTAAAATGAGGCTTCCAGACCTGTATGCAGTAATCAAATTATTTCATTATGCACTTCCATACCACATTCCTGAAAAACCTCTTTTGTAAGTTTGATACACTTAATTTTGAAATTTTTTTTTATTTTTCTAATTATCAAGCATTTTCAAGTTTAGTTAGCTTCTCTGGTTGTCATTTTTGGGGCTTAGATTCAATTCTATCTTTGTTCTTATACCTCCTTACAATGTCATCAACTGTACTTCTACTCAATGCTAAAAGTTTGGCCAACCAAGAAGGTGCATCCCTTTTCATAATGAATAATAAGTTGTCTTTATCTTAAGTAGAATCTTTTACCTTTACAATCAACTGATTAAGAATTAATCAAATGGGTCACTCCATCCTGTGATGATCATCAAAGGAAATTGTGAAATACCAGTCAATGAGTACAAAATCGAATTCAGAAGTGATATATCAATACATTTTAAAATTAAAGAAATTATGTTTTGTATGCACACTGCTTTGTTTACATTGTATATTATGAATAAGTATTTACATTTAAAATAAATAACTTTTTGTTTCAGCCTTTAAATATTATAATTAGGCATTAAATTAGGAAAACTTGATGCTGATTGAATATTAAGGCAACTGTATAATTTGGCATACCAATTATTTAAAATTTCTGGCGTTCTTCCTGGTTTAATAACAGTATATGTGTATGTCCTATATATATATTATTATTTTTTTCTATTGTTGCTGTTTTCATGGCCCACCTGTCACTTGAGAATTCATGATGATATAACAGATTGTGCATTACACGAATTATTTACTAAAACATTTTTTACATAAATCAGTACTGTTGCCAGCTGAAGAATTTCTCGGCAAATCGTAATACTGTACAGTATACTATAAATATATTAAGTACATGGATTGTACTGTCCAGTGACGTTAGGCTTAACCACTTATGACTCAATTTCAGGTGGCTGAAAATTCAGAGAATTTGCCGGATTCCACCTTGATATATAAACGCTTTTAAATTATTTTAATTATGTATATCTTTGTTAATAACAAAGAAAATTTTCCACTTTGAACAACTGGTGGAGCTCCGTTTCGCATACATTAATTATAAACAGCTTTTCGGTGGTTACTTGATATACTCATTTGGTACTAGCATGAACGCGACTCTCTTTCTCTCTTTTTTTTCTTTACAGTATAAAAGGTAACCTTTATGTAATAAAAACATATGAAATTAAGGCGATCAGAACGATTTTTTCCCCCAAGCCACAGTACGGCGGGCCGTAATGGTTGAAGGATCCATCCATAAACTGTTCATGGCATATCCAATGATTCTTAGAAATTAGCGCCTATGACATCAATTCTTACTAACTAAAGGCTTTAAATTGCAGAACAATGAAGAATGTTTGTTTCTTTAAACGCCATTTTCAAACCATCTTCAGATCGCGATACCACGATCACATTTGGCGTCTTGCCAGATGATATGTTTTTTGGTATCATCACTGACAACAAATTTATTTTTTTATGTATCGAATTCAACCTCATGTCATGTCGAACACAAATCTTCTAATACACCAGAACTAAAACCTTGTTACTTACGTCAAGAAATCGATGACAGGATTACCCCCATTCGTACACAAATTTCTAAGTTTTAGTTGCTTTAGTAGCTTACATTGTACACTATTCACAGGCACCATCACACTTGTAAAACGATAGCTGATTGGTCAGTGACAGAAAATCACCACCACAATAAAAATATGTCTTCCTTTTCATTTACACCTAAGGAATAATTCGAACATATATTCATCATGCATTGGCTTATACAGTTACTTTACATGCTTATTCCACTTGAAAAAGCTTACATTTCTAAGAAGTAAAGCACTATTATTTCGGAAGCATTCACCAATAATAGGTACGAAAGCAGACAATTCCTTTCGAAAGAGTTATGTTGTTCTCCCGGTAAGCTGGCCAATCATGGTAAAGAAATTTTCATAACTGCCCGGATGTACAATAGCATATTTCTTCAGACAACACATAAGTAATGGTCCTACTAAGATTTAAGTGATATAATTTGAGAACAGTAAATTTCACCTCACACGTTACGCCAGGTGTACTAAATTAACATTTATACGGAAAAACTATTACAAATGACAAGAAGAAAGATTCCAGATAAAAAAAAAAAAAGACACGTGGGGCAAAGAACTATCAAAAAGCTATTCAATCAATCAACTTCCGCAAATATATGCATAGATAATATGTTTAAATTAATGGATACTTTTAATTAATTAATTAAATTTATATATTTAAATATTTTATATATAAAGATGTGAATCTAATAATAATCCTAAGAAAAAATATATATCTGAAATTATAAACTTAAAAACGGGGCTTAAAAAACAGAGAACAGATCAAAGCAAATATTGCAGAGGGCCGCACCACGTTACTTATTATTATTATTATTATTATTAGCCATATGGTGCAAGGAAGCCTGAAGCTTATGCTGAACCAGCCAAAAAAAAAATTTGAGTTACCCTTAGAAAGAGAGAGTCAGAAGTAGAAGGGAATTACCAAGAAAGAGAAGAATGATGATATCCGGCTCAGGACCCTGGGTGTGCCAAGTCCATACTCACTAGATGTGAGCCCTTGGGGTTTTCATTAGAAGGCGAGGACCATATTTCCGTACCGTGGGACCGACATTAACTAACAATTTAAATTGGAGCACATCCGAAAATAATTTATCGTATATATTTTAGTTCGCATTACATCCACCGTTGCTATATTATAATTCTGGGGTGTAACGCATTGGGTCCATCTTTTTAATTTCTCATGACTCTACAACGCGGTGAATGAAAATGTCAGCAGTAAGTGGTCATTCAGTCTCCCATGATCCTTAGTATCAGTAAGAACAGTAGTGACATGTGATGCATCAGGGAAAAAAATGAAAAAAACAACAACATCGCCATCCACTCTAATAATTTATCTTCGTCTTCTTCTTTGGTCCTTAGCTGGCAGCTGGGGGAGGCGGTTGGCCACGCAACCAGTATGCTGCTGTAGGTGCCGCAGGGTTTCGGACTTGCTCTGTGATGTTCTTCCATACCTTACGATCCATGGCGTCAGTCCGGGCCTGGTTAAGGTCGAGACGTCGGCTCTTCAAGTCATTTTCCACTTGCTTGGCCCACGTTTTCCTAGGCGCGGTCCGTTGGATGCTCCATTGGGTGGGTCGTTGTCTCCAAAGGAGTGTGGATGGTATTCTGTTCGTGCCCATTCTACATACGTGGCCAAACCATCTAAGCCTTCGCTTCTGGATTTGGTCGTCAATGGTTGGTTGCTGTTGGCATCTGGCGCGGATGGTATCATTAGTGATGCGGTCGCGAAGAGAGATGCCCAAGATCTGCCGCAGGCATCGCATTTGGAATACCTCAAGTTTGTTCAAATCTTACTTGAGACAAATCCATGTTTCCGATCCGTAAAGAAGAATGGGCAGGATCAAAGTCCGGAAGAGTCGGATTTTAGTCTTTGTGGAAATGTTGGTCCTCTTCCACAGACACCATTTGAGCGAGGCGAACGCTTTGGCCGCCTGTCCAATTCTGCTGTGCATTTCCATGGTGGATGCAACTTTCTTCTCCTGGACCAGCGACCCAAGGTATTTAAAGTCCTGCACTTGCTCGATCTGGACGCCTTCGAGATAGATGGTGGCTTGCGACCCATCTGTTGTCAGGGCCTTTGTCTTACCAGCATTGATCTTCAAACCGTATGGCCGGGCAATGTCGTAGAGGTTGTCCGTGGCTTCAGCGTCGTTACCGGCAAGGATAGCACTATCATCAGCAAACATCAGGTCAGTCACATAGTGATCCTTGTCAAATTGTATGCCCTGTCTGTTTCTGAATGCTTGCCTCATAATGGCGTCGACCACGATGTTGAAAAGCAACGGGGAGGCTACATCCCCCTTGGCGGACTCCAGTTTGGATGGTAAATTCCTCAGATAAATCGTTCTGGATGCGCACCTGGCTGGTTAAACCGTTGTATGCAGTTTGGAGGAGTGTGATGACTTTTCGAGGTACATGTTCAACCTCTAGTAGTTTCCATAAGGCAGGCCGGTGGACACAGTCGAAAGCAGACTTAAAGTCAATGAAAACAATGACGGTTCGCTGTCCACATCGGATCCTCTCCTCCATCAGCTGACGAATGGCAAAGATTTGATCACAGCATCCTCGCTCGGGTCTAAATCCTGCCTGTTCTTCTCGACTGGTTTGCTCGCGATGTTTTTGCAGTCTTGACTGGATGATCTTCATAAAGACCTTTCCGATGATGGAAAGGAGGCTGATGCCACGGTAGTTCTTGCAGTCCCGGTTATCACCTTTCTTGTGGATCGGTACGATAATGGCTTTCCTCCATGTTAGCGGAATTTGTTCAGTGCACCAGATGGTTTTGAGGAGCGAGTGTAGTCGGCGAAGCAGTACATCTCCCCCGGCTTTGATCGCTTCTGTGGTGACTTGGTCCACTCCTGGTGCCCTGCCATTCTTCAGAGATTGTATGGCTGCTTTCACTTCTTCTACTGTAGGCTCAACATCGACCATGGAGACCTCAGGGGGGTCGATCGAGAGTGCTGTTGCTGGCGGTCCCTGAGGTGGGTCGTGATTATACAAAGCTTTGAAGAATTCACTCCACCGTTGCAGGCGTTCGGATGGTGATCGCACGAAGGTCCCATCAGCATTCTTGATGTTGTCACTAGTCAATTTGGTCTCTCCACTCAGACATCTGAGGGTGCGGTACTCGTTCTTGGATGCCGCCACTTCAAGATCGTCTGCCACTTGGTTCCAGTATGCTTCTCTTTCTGCTGTCATTCTTTGTCGGACTTCTCGGTTTAGCTGCCGGTACCGATCAAAATCGACCAACTTTGCCTGTTTCCGTTTGTCCACGAGGTCGAGGCACTCATCTGATATCCGTGGTTGCGTTCGACGTCGGGCAGGTGGACATAGGGGCTTGGCACATTCCAGGATGGTATCAGAGATCTGCTTTTCTTCTTCATTTATATCCTCGGGCACGGCCAGCATCTCGAAGCGGTTGAATAGGGCGATCTGATATGCCTGTTTGTTGGCAGCATTCATTATCTGCCTCCAGTCCAGCTTGGCTGACCGAGATGATCTTTTTGCATGCCGTAATTTGAGCTGCACCTTAGCCCGGATGAGGTAGTGATCAGATCCGCAATCAGATCCCCTCATGGCACAAACGTCCATGAGTGATGATCGAAATTTGGCATTGATCAAAATGTAGTCCAGGATTGCTGAGTCCTTGCCAGATGGATTTCGCCATGTAAGTTGATGTTTTTGAGGGTGCTGGAAATGGCTGTTTTCAATGGTCAGGTTGTTAGATGCGGCAAAGGACAACAAACGTAGTCCGTTGTCATTGATCTTCCCATGGCCAAACTTGCCCATTGTTGTTTCCCAACCAGATCTGTCCACGCCAATGTGGGCATTAAAGTCCCCTGCGAGGATGATCACTTCTGTCTGCGGAATTGAATCCAGCGTATGTTGGAGCTGGTTGTAGAAGTCATTCTTAGTCGGGTCCAGGCTAGTCTCAGTTGGCGCATAGGCGGAGATAATATGGGTCTTGATGGTGCCCTTGACAGTAAGGACTGCCAGGCGGTCCGATATTGGTTGTAAAGCGATCACACTACTGGTGGCCTGAGCATCGACCATAAAGCCCACTCCTGCTTCTCGTTTCTCACCACCAGAGTAGAATAGCATAACCGCTTCGTTAGGTGCTGGTGGTTGGATGATCATCGTTCCAGACCCGGTGAGCCTTAATTCGGATAATGCCGCGATTGATATCTTGCACCTAAGTAGTTCTTGGGCAATGATTTCCTTTTGTCCAACGTGGTGCCCCGTTCGAACATTCCATTCGCCAATGTTAATTGTCCTTTTCGGCGTAGTAAGCTTATTGCTGTGGCCAGTGATCCACGGAGTTAATAATTTATCTAGTACGTCATAGAATTTATTCAAACCCCCACTTCCATAACAACATTCGAAAGTTTGCTCCAACAATCAACCACCTGCTTGAATCCCATCAACATGGGCTTGCTCAATGCTGATGGCATTCAAAGATTTAGCAACCACATACAAATCACCTCGCAGGTGCCTACTCTTCAGACACTGCAAATTTGCAGAAATGAAGCCTATCTTGTTGGAGATTGGTGAAGGGAACCTTATCGTTGCCCTCAGCAATCTCATTGCACTTCTCTGCACCTATTCAAGCAGATTCACATTCTTCCTAAAATGAGGGCTGCAGACCTGTGTGCAGTACTTAGGATGCGACCTAACCAGAGACGAATTGGGTCAAAAATTTTTACCAGGTAAAACTTGTAGCGGCCTCATACTAGCGTTTATATCTGCATTGTTCATGGCCAAAATCACACCAGCCTCCGGCCCACCAGGGTTTCCCCGGTGGTCAGTCTGCCTCTGGACCAAACCATTGCCTAAATATTGTCTTTATCCCCGAGAGCAAGGAGCCCGTATATCACAGAGTACTCAGAGAATTTCACATCTAATTGCACAGTTACTCAGAGTAGTGTTACAACTGCACAGTCCTGAGGGTACTATCATGCAATAGGCTTGTTAATCAAGGATTAGTGCTACTCATATGCAGTACCTTGCATTAGACCAGTGGTTTTCAACCGTGGTACCGCGGCACCTTAGGGTGCCACAAAAACATTCCAGGGGTGCACATAGTTTGGGTTTAAGTTACTTAAACTTATTATTATTTCTTAATTTACCTGTCTCTTTCATTATAAAAAGGTGTACAGTATCTTTATAATTTTGTGGTGATCTACAATTGATGTTTACTGAGTACCTCTATATAAAGAATAAAATTATATACTCTTTATAATTTTTATTATATATGAAAATTAAAATTATATTACAAATGTAATTTTTATAATTATATTATTGTAATAACTATCATATAACATATATCTTTTTAATATTATATATATACAGAGAGAGAATCGGATTTAACAGGCAGAAAATTGAATAGGGGTGCCACAAAACAAAAAAAAATGACTTAGGGGTGCCGTTATTAAAAAAAGGTTGAAAACCACTGCATTAGACAATGTTAATGAAATAGATTAACATTTCTCATCAATGTCATTTCTCAGCCCGTCGACCTAATTTTCCTAGATCTTCTTCTAGCAGATCACTAGAAGACACTAGAAGTTAATACTGTCATTAACTGAACTGACAACTTTGTGTCTGTGAACTTAGACATTAAGCCTAATATGCCATCATCAATATCATTAATAAATATTGAAAACAGCAAGGGGTTCAGCACAGAATCGTAGGGTATTCAACTAATAACATTTGTCCACGGTCAGCAGGTGCTCATTGATTACAGCTCTCTGTCTTCTCCCACTCAGCCAGCCCTTTATGCAAAGCAGTAACTTGCCCTTACCACATTTCTCCCTTTGTACAGCAGTCTTTTATGTGCGCCAGTATCAAAAGCCTTCCTGAAAACCATGTACTGTATATGATATCAAAAGTATTTTTTGCTTCCAGTTCCTTGGTCACTGCATAATGATATTCAATCCGATTGGTCAGATAAGACAGTTACTTAACAAATTCATTATTAGTAAATTAATAAGATTTTCATTTGGATTTTCATTCCTGTGATCACGACAGTCGGTCGAATAGCATTGTCAGCTTCAGGAAGGAAGATCGTTTTGAATATTTTCGTTATTCTTTTAATTGCGTTAATTTGAATTTTAATTGTTTTGAATTGATTTTGAATTGTGTTAAATTGATTATTTAATTATTTACATTTTACTTTATTATTTATATTTTACTTTAATGGACCGGTAAGTTGTCGATTTTTTCGTTTTTTCCGTTTTAATTTCTGGAGGGTATCATACGGAAGTGTTCCACGTACTATATTGAGGCAAACTCCTCTTATTAATTTACTAATATTATTATCAACGTAGAACATATTGAGTATTACAGCTCTGATTCATACTATTTAACAAATTCATACACTGACTGCAGTATAATTACATTCCCATCCAGATGGTCCTGCTTGTTGGAGAATATAAGAAATTCAGGATATTGTGGAGTCCGATATTAATTTCTCTGAGCAGTGCAGACAGGTGGCACGAGCAGGTCATGGGAGATCTATACTGATATACCACACTTGGTCAGCACACACAAAGAGTATATTCCACCCTATAAGGCAATGGTAAAGCCACATGTTGAGTACTGAATAGAGGGTTTAGAAATCTCATTTTAAAAAGGATGTGAATATATCTTGGAACGATTTGTATGGAGTGCAGAACGATTTGCCTCATTTCAAGGATGTAGAGCTGCTGGAACGAGTACAGAGAAGGGCAACAAGATTAGTGAATGGAACAAAGGGGTGCTCTTACGAAGAAAGGCTTAAGTTTTGCAAATTACAGTGTCTGGAGACTAGGCACCAGCGAGGGGGTGATCTGATAGAGGTGTATAAAGCCTCGAATGGTTTGAGCATGCTCAATGCTGATGGGATTCTTCCTCTTGCTCAGAATAATCACCTGAGAGGGCATAAATTCAAATTGAGGAAAGACAGATGTAGGATAGACGTGCAGAAATTTGTCTTTAGCCAGCGGGTGGTTGGTAGGTGGAACAGACTTCCATCCCTTGTCGTGGAAGTTGATAGCCTAAATAAGTTTAAGGCTCAGCTGGACAGGTATTTCGAACGAACAGAGGGGTGAAGTGGAAGTGCTTATTTTTTATTTATTTTTTTTTATTTATTTTTTTTTTGGCTGATGCTGCATAAGCTTGCTTTCTTGCATCAAATGCCTCTACTAATGCTAATGCTAATGCTAACGAGTGCAGGGAAGAACAACTAGATTCGTCAAGAACACGAACAGCTACTATTAACACAAAAGACTTCGAGTCTGCATATTGCAGCTGATAGAATCTAAGCACTTGCATGCAAACCTGATTAAAGTGTTTAGGGCTTGAATTGGATTGTATAAACTTAACGATCATGGTATTCCAAATCTTTCAAAATCAACGAACAAAAGGGTACATACACTGAAATTGAAAAATGACGGCTGCAGGGCAGATATGCGAAAATTGCCTTTTGCATATCGACAGAGAGAGATTCTCTGTTCGAAAATCTACCATCTCGAGTGTGGAAATGTATCATTTGAATAAAATTAAGGAACAATTAAGTATTTTACAAGATAGGATTGCCAAATGAATTGTGTATACCCTCCCACTTTGGCTGATGCCGTATAAGTTTAATTCTTATATAATTTGCCATACTACTTTTCGGTACTTTTTTAGAAAAATAACTTTATTTATTTCGTATGATGCGATCAATACACGAAGGAACCAGTTTTTCCTTGTTTCCTTCGTGTATCGCAGCTGGGATATCCAACCAACCGGTTAGTTCGGCACCATTGTGATATTCAGTCCGAGGCGGGAATCGAACCCGCGACCTTTGGATTGCCAGGCAGGCACTTTACCTACCCGGCTAGCCCGGTGGGTAAAAAAAAAATAATAATAATAGCCTAGAACTGAAGAAAACCAAGGAAGTACAAAAGATACAAGATATACCCAGGAAGTAGAAATACAAGGAAAACCAGCAGAAAATTCTAAATGGGAAACATTCAAGGAAGTAATTTAGGAAGCTACTAGGCTTTTTTTGCAGCTAAGAAATACTGTTCCAGGTTTAGGCCCAAATGGATATCAAATGAATAACGAGACTTGTGACAGAGAAGAAAAATGCATGGAATACACATAAATTAACAGGCTAAACAGAAGCCTACGGTAGATACAAGATAGTCTGTGCCTCCGTAGCCATGTGGGCAGGAGTAGCTGTGTGTAGCACACGCTTCTTCACGATTAGACCGGGGTTCGAGCCCGTGAGCCACTAAATACGGAGGATGTGGAAAGGACAGGAATGACCGCAGCATATTCCCGAGCAATATGGCCTTAGTTGCTATTGCTCCTAAAAACCAGATAACAACAAAAACAACAACAAGATAGTCTGTAATCAAGTCACAAGGCAAGTGAAGTCATATTACGAGAAATATTTGGAAACGATGTAAAGAAAAACAGCAACGACTTCCTTACTTATGTAAACTCTAAAAGGAAGGGGATGAATCAGAATGATGCACTTGACATCAAGGGTTTGATTGTATACGATCATTCTCAGATAGCTGCCAAACTAAATGAGCATTTTGCATCTAAATTCATATATGAGGAGTTATTCAAAGAGGAGAGGGGCAGATGATTATCAAACTCTACCAGGGAGTTCAATGGCATTGTAATAACTGAGAGCAAAGTGGAGGAGAAATTGTTGAAATTAAAGATCACAAAGACATCGAGGGGGGGCTGCTGACGAGGCTAGTGGGAGTCAGACGTGCTCCAAGCCGCTAAGTGGATTTTCTTACTTATTGATTTGAAATTATTATTTCTTTTCTAAAAATTTTGATTTAAATTTAGTAGTATAGCGTTATTTTGTGATTTTCTGATTAATCTGGTGTTTTTATTCTTTACTCGGCCTTGTAATTGCATAAAAGTATCGTTAAAAGTATCAAATCCACGTGTTACAAGTTGCAGCTCTGCTGAACGAGAAGTTTTTTAGCCATATTTAGGGCGAGTCCGGAGCCAGGTGGAAAGAAGCATAAGTGCGTAGCACACGCTTCTTGATTAAACCGGGGTTCGAGCCCGTCACCACCAAATATGGAGGATGCGGAAAGGTCAGGGAATGCCCAACGCATATGATGGAGCAATATGGCCTTAACTGCGAATGCTCCTATAAAAAAACCAAACAACAATAGCCATATTTAGCCGCTTTATAGACCAATTGTTACAACAAATTATTTTCTATATGTAGCTTATAGATCTAGTCAGGATCCTTAGTTTATTCTGAATTGAGACAGTGAGATTTGGAGTTAATTAATACTTAAGTGTCCATAGATTTACGGTATGTAACTTGCCACCATTGTTATACGACACAACGTTATATCCCGAACTAGATAGCTTAAGCTTAGTATAGTACAGTATATAATATATTGTCGATTAATCAGTAAAATCTATTAATTTTGTTAAACTTCGTTGTCAATTAAATTGTACTTTTAACTAAATACATATAACGACTTAGATACAAACGTAACATAATTAATTAATACATAACTTTATACGGAAGTTATATAAACGGAACTCTTAGATAATACTGACACTGAAAAATATATATAGCGTTATAACTGTATTGGGATACAAGTTTATGGTTATAATTTTGTACTGAAATTGAAATTTTATTGAAATTAAATCGAAATCATGACTCAGACCAGAGCAGCAAAGCAAAAGGCTCAAGCTAATGGGAATGCTGTGGCTCAGGGGAGGAAACTGAGGGAAGTTTCAGAATTTTCAGAAGTTTCCCTCTGAATCAGAGCCATTTAAAATGCACTGCATGCATGATGTTTGTGGAGTAATTGGGTACGAGACATGATATTGCCATGGGGGATGTCGTTTTGTGTGTGTGTGTGTGTGTGTGTGTGTGTGTGTGTGTGTGTGTGTGTGTGTGTGTGTGTGTGTGTGTGTGTGTGTGTGTGTGTGTGTGCACAATTTAAGGAGTGTAACGAAATCAGGCGACAATTCAGCATTGTTATGGGCCTATATGACAGCTTGAAGGACAAGGTGGATGCCCTCGAAGGATCTAAATTGAGGGGCCCATCAAGCTTTGAGCTGCTGACATAAACGCCAGAGCTTGCACTGGTCATCACGCAACACAGCGGCATTCCACAAGGCAGAATGCGCTGGTCCCAGGGGTTCTAGAAGTTGTTGGTGACTCTATTGTCAGGGGACCGGGGAACATGCTTTGTAAAAAGGATAGGTGGAACAGGACCAGGGTATGTCTGCCAGGGGCAAAGGTTGACGGCGTTGTACAGCTGATATCATCTTTTAAGGGCCCAAAAGGTGATATAGTTGTACATGTTCAAAAGATGCAAAGAAAAACAGCAAGGATTTCTTTACTTATATAAACTCTAAAAGAAAGGGGATGAATCTGATTGGTCCACTTGACATCGATGGTTCGACTGTTGATGATCCTGCTCAGATAGCAAATAAACTGAATGAGTATTTTGCATCTGCATTCACACATGAGGAATTATTAAGGTTTGAAAATGGCGGAAAGTTATCAAATTGTAGCAGGATACTTAATGATTTTGTAATAACTGAAAGCAAAGTGGAGGAGAAATTGTTGAAGTTAAACATAAGAAAAGTACCTGGTGGATGGGATCTATCCAGTTATATTAAAGGAGGCGGCAAAGCAACTAAGCAAACCTTTAGCCATAATTATGAGAACAACCTTGGACTCAGGGGAGGTTCCCATGGACTGGAGATGTGCAAATGTATCCCCAATTCACAAAGGGAGATAGAAGGATGACACGAATAATTACAGACCAGTTAGTTTAACTTCTGTTCCGGGTAAAATAATGGAGTCACTGGCTAAAGATGCATTGCAGGATCATCTAGACAAGACTGCAGCAATAATTCAGACACAGCATGGGTTTGTTAAGGGAAAGTCTTGTCTGACAAATTTGATAGGATATTATGATGTAGTTACAAAGGAACTGGATGCAAAAAATAATTTTGATATCATATTTTTGGATTTCAGGAAAGCTTTGGACACTTGTGCATGGAATACTAGTGTACAAATTGGAGCAGAATGGTATTAAGGGTAAGTTGCTACAATTGATAAAAGGATGGTTAAGTTGGAGAATACAGAGGCTGGTAATCAGTGGGTGCTGCTCTTCGTGGACTAATGTTATTAGTGGAGTCCCACAGGGTTCGGTGTTAGGTCCACTGTTGTTTTGTATATTTATCAATGATATTGATAAAGGTATATCAGGCTTAATGTCGGAGTTTGCAGATGATACAAAGGTTGGCAGGGTTGTTAATGATAGTAATGGCAGTGTGCTACTGCAACAGGATCTAGATAATTTGGGCAGATGGGCTAAGAAGTGGCAACTGAAGTTTAACCTTGACAAATGCAAGGTACTGCATATGGGTAGAAGTAACCCCAGAGAAACGTACCAATTGTGTGGTACTACACTTAAGATGGTAGAAAATGAAAAAGACCTAGTAATTGTGTAGTCAGATATGAAGTTTTCTGAGCAATGCAGCCAGACTGCCTGGGCAGGTCATGGGGTTTTGTCAATGATATATAGGAATTTTGCTAGCAGGGAGAAGGAGGTGATTGTCCCTCTGTATAAGGCAATGGTCAGGCCACGCCTTGAGTACTGCGTACAGGTCTGGAGGCCTCATTTTAGGAAGGATGTAGATTTGCTTGAGCGTGTACAGAGAAGGGCAACAAGATTGGTGAGGGGAATGAAGGGATCCTCTTACCAAGAGAGGCTTAAGTTCTGCAAATTGCAGTGGCTGGAGACTAGGCACTTGTGCGGTGATCTGACTGAGGTGTATAAGTCCTTGAATGGGTTGAGCACGCTGAATTCTGATGGGATCCTTCCACTTGTTCAGATTACGAACCTAAGGGGGGGGCATAAATTCAAATTAAGAAAAGACAGATGTAGAATAGATGTGGGGAAATTTGCCTTTAGCCAGCGGGTGGTTAATTGTTGGAACAAACTTCCATTTGTCGTTGTGGAAGTTGATAGGTTGAATAAATTTAAGGAGGAACTGGACAGCATTTGGAGGGAATGGTGTGATTTTTTTTTTTGGCTGATGCTGCATAAGCTCATATACTTGCTTTCTTGCATCACATGCCACTACTACTACTATTACTACGTTGTCACTACTGATATTAAGAGTAGGAGACATTTCCCAGATATTGAGTGGAATTTGTGGTTTGGTCACTCACACACACTATCAAGGCTTTTGTGGATTTATTGGATGATTGTTTTCTACATCAGCATGTTCGGGAGGCAACTAGAGGGAGTAATACTCTTGATTTCATTAACAGTAGTGATTCATCATGCATTAAGAAACTGCAGATAAAGGAACCACAAGGTGGCAGTGATCACAGTGTGCTGAAGTGGGATTTACTCAAAGAGGTAACTACCATCAGTGGTAAAGGGAAGGGTTGTAGCTTTCGTAAAGGCGACTACGATGGTTTGGACAGTATTTAAATTCTATACAGTGGGACCAACTGTTGATGTTACCAAGAGCAAATTCAAAGAACTTATCTTGGAAGCTTCTAGCCTTTACGTACCAACTGAGAAATATTGTTCAAGGCCTAAATGGATGTCAGATGAACTAATGAGACATGTGGCAGAGAAGAAAAATGTAACAGCAAAGAATTCTTTATTTATGTAAACTCTAGAGGAAGGGGATGAAAAAAAATTATTATTTTAGGGTTGCTGTTATTATTATTAAAATTATTATTTTAGGGTTACTGTAGTAAATAATAATAATAAAATTATTATTATTTACTACAGGTTGCCCGTAAATTAAATACATTAACTCGTATTTGTGTCTGTAAATTGCGTATGTTCTATGGTCGATTTGCCTGTTTTCCTGGACGAAAAAACCCCAGTTACTGGGGAGAAAAACCTTGCTATCTACGCCTGAGACCGACTAACTCAGCCACGGAGTGAAAAAAAGCCCATTAAAATTCCTCGCGTCATCGATGGGATTCAAACCCAGGCCTTTTCCACCTGGTGTGGACAGGACAGTGACGATATCACTGTGCTACACGCGCAGACAGGAAGGGGATAATAGTGTGCATAGTGTTAGGGTCGTGCGCCACCTGTGGTTTCCCACATCTGCACCATATCTACACTGTGAAGAAATATAGAAATACTGTAAATGCCAAAAAAAGTGTAATGTGTTAAATGTGTAGTTTTGTGTTGGGTTCTGTTGTGTGTCATGGCATTTGGCCGCAGGACCCCAGATGGGACCCCACGTTGGCCGCACACACTCCACTAGGAGGTAGCCAGGCTGCCCATTATTCTCTGGCAAGTCTTTCCGTCAGGGTCGCCTGAGCTTCCTGAATGGAGACCAATTTAAAAAAAAATAAAGAAAAAAAAAATAATAATAATAATAATAAAAAAAAAACAAAAAAAACGATAATAATAATAATAATAATAAATAATTAAAAAATAAAGAAAGTAATAATAAAATAAAAAAATAAAATAAAATAAGTAAATAAATAATAAAAATAAATAAAAAATAAGGTGGAGTGCAGCAGTACAGGGTGTTCGGAAGAAGATGGGGGATGACAGTAAGAGTAAGGGATGTAGGTGAGGGCATCCCCTAAATTGACAGTGGAGCATATGCCCCACCAGTAGAAAAGTGGGGGGGGATAACTCCAGAAGGGTAGAAAAGCCACTCAGTGAGAGTGCTGAGTGTGACTTATATTTTGCGGTGGAGTGGTCAAGACCACTGGAGCCTACCCAACCATATGGAAAGTTAGCAGGTAATCCTACTCTGGATGTTCCAGGGTTAGCAAGTCGATGCTAGTAAAACGGTCAAGTACAGATTTTTTATTTCAAGTTTGAGCAAGTCCCTTACAGGTTTGTATCCCTAGCTTGAGTTGGTTGTAGAGTCCTGCGCCTTGAAAAAAGGTTCTGTGCATACTCCGTTAATGATTTGTAATATTGTTCTTCTGAAATTAACAGGTGCTCCTGTCCTTGAGGTATGTGTTGGAGTCTGGCGTGCAGTGTCCCTCGAAGATCATCATAAATTGGGCAGTCATAAAGAAGATGGTCCCAATCTTCAATTTCTCCACATGTACAGTAGGGGTTATTGATGATTCCCAAGGTAGTCAACTTATGATTTATAGAGCCGTGTCCAGTTATAATATATGTACAGTAGAGGCCAGGAGAGAACCAAGGCAGCGACTTTGGATAAACTAGTTTGACATCCGGGATGAATTTCTTAGTTATTAGGCCCTTGTCCATCTCCTCCCATCTTGTCTGCCAGATTTGTAGTAGCATGGCAGTAGTTTCTTCTTTTCTTGCTTACAGTCAATGCGGGTGTCGATGGTATGTCCAAAGATGGTAGCTGGGATTCCCCGCGACAGGCAATAGTGCAATCCTCGACGGATAACCTCCAAGTCAAGGGGGAGGACACCTGCAAGAACCTGGAGGGCTGGAGAACTTACTGTGCAACAGGCCCTGGTAATGGCAAGCAGTATACTTCATTGAATTGTTTCCAGTTTGCAATTATTGCCCTAAGGTACCAAGTCCCGGATACGTATGTAATAACAGGGAGGAATATAGCGTTATACAGGAGTTTGACTGTTCTCCGGTTCAGACCCCAGTCACACCTGCTTACTCGGACGATTAAGGCTGCATAATTTCTGATTTTTTCTTGAAGGTATGAGAGGTGCGGGAAGAAGGAGAGCTTTGAATCCAGGATGATACCAGGTTTTAGGGAAGTTACCAGCTTGATGGTTTTTCCTTGTACCTTGATCTGAGGAGGCCTTGATATTTGTACGGTGCCTTTGAGAAGTATGGATTGTGTCTTCTGAGGAGAAAACTGGAGCTTGTGTAGAGTCGCCCAGTCCTGTAAGATCTCTAGTGTTTGATTTCCAGTGGCCTCGAGAGCTGCTCTGGTGTCCGCTACGATGGAGATGGTAATATCATCTGCGAATGCTTGGATAGTAACAGGGCCCAGATCCAGACCAAGTAACTCATCAAGGACGATGTTCCAGAGGAACGGGCCGAGGACCGAACCCTGTGGGTAGCCTCTGTAGATAGATTTGGTGAGCTTCTGGTATGGTGAGGAGATGGTGAGCTTCTGGTATGGTGAGGAGATGGTGATCTTCCTGTTGGAAAGGTAACTTTCTATACACCTGTATAAGTTGGCTAGTATGCATGCCAGTCTTAGCCTGCAAAGAATGCTTGGCCACCAGAGCATGTCAAAGGCCCCGGCAACGTCAATGGCTATGAGGAGAAAGTACTTGTAATTAGTGTTGGCTGCAGTTTGGGTTATTTGGTAGAGAGCATCCTCTGTGCAGCATCCTGGGTGAAATCCATACTGTGAATTGGATTGTAGGCCAGCTTCTGTGTAGTGTGTGCCGACCGGGCTAGCCGAGTGGGTAAAGTACCTGCCCGGCAACCCAAAGGTCGCGGGTTCGATTCCCGCCTCGATCTTAGATCAAAGTACTGCAAAAACCTTGGGAGGTGCAATATGGCCACAGACGCCGATGCGCCAACGACTACCAAACCAAAAAAAAAAAAAAAAAAGTGTAGTGTGTTAGGAGTCTGGTATGGAGGAGGCGTTCAAGTAGTTGGCTCAATGTGGACAACAGGGCAATGGGTCGGTATGAGTTAGGCTGTTCTAGAGGCTTCGATGGATTTTTGAGTATTAACTTTAATTCAGCTATTTTCCAGCTTTATGGGAAGGATCCCTGGGTTAGGCATTTATTGAACAAGTTAAGCAGAAATTGGGGATTTACCTGGGCGATCTTTTTTAGTATTTCTGGTTCAATGCGATCCAGTCCTGGGGATTTTTTATCCTTCATTTTGCCAAGGGCTTGCTGCAGTTCTTCAGTGTTAAATTCTTCTCCTCCACAGAGTCAACGTGGTAATTGTCATTATCTGGACAAATTTGCTGCTGTTGTGTTGTGAGATGATCGGCGTCTCTGATAAAGAGAGATATTCATCATGGATTGCTCCCATGACGCTGTCATGATTCCTCGTGGTATTATGGTGGAATGGACTACTTCTCCTCTCCAACAAGCATGTGAGAGAACTATGAAAAAACGTCAGAAGCACCTAAAAACGTCAGAAGCACCTAACAGAAGCACCTTGGTGGTGCAGGGAACTAGAAAACCTAAGGCGGCAAGTCCACACTGCCCGAAAAGCCTTCCAGAGAGCGAGGCACTCCTGGCCTCCTGCTGAGGTCCAGGCTCTACGGGAAGCATATAGAAGATATCGTAACGACTACACAAGCCTCATTCGGCAGAAAAAGAAAGTGTCTTGGCAGAACCTTGTGACAACCACTGGTAACGCAGATCCTTGGGGGGTCGTTTATCGCATTGTTATGAACAAGCTGCCCAGGGGAGAGATGTTAAATGCAACCCTGATTCCTGATGGCAATCCAACACACACATGGGCTGAATCCATGAATAATATTCTGAATTACTTCAGACAGATGAGAGTCCCCTCAATGATGAACAAAAGCAAATTAAACAAGACAACCAGGCCTTCTCCGACAATAAAATAGAACCTCCTTTCACCTCTGAGGAAATGAACAAAGCACTTGACAGAACAAAAATGAATAAATGCCCTGGTCATGATAATATTGAGGTTGAGGTCATCAAGAAAGCAGCAACACATCTCCCAAACCACCTATTAGCACTATTCAAAAAATGCCTTGCGAAAGGAATTTTCCCTGATTCTTGGAAACAGGCAGTGCTTCGACTCATCCTAAAAGGTCCAGATAAAGATCCTACTCTACCCAAATCTTACCGCCCCATTGCTCTTCTCCCGGTCTTGGGAAAGGTAATGGAGCGGCTGCTTCAATCCAGATTATCCACCTACTACCAGACAGCCAACTTAGACTCTCCAAAGCAGTATGGCTTTAAGCCAGGATGCTCCACTGAAGATGCTATGAACAATCTGCTCAACACAGCAAACTCAACCACAGAAAAATATCTACTGGCTATTTCCATTGACTTTGCTGGTGCCTTCGATTCCATCTGGTGGCCCAGCATTGTCAGGAGATTACGTCAAATCAATATTCCACTCAACCTCTACCGCTGTCTCCAGAACTACCTCTTCAACCGCTCAGTCACTGTTCAAACAAATTTTCAGAAAACCTCCCGACCAGTTGTTAGAGGGTGTCCACAGGGCTCGGTTCTTGGGCCCTACTTCTGGAACTTGATACTAGATGAATTTCTTCTTATGGATTTGGGTCCTGTGGACTGCATGGCCTATGCAGATGACCTCATCCTCCTTATCAAAGCTGATTCTAGAACTCAGCTTGAGCAAATTGCCTCCCCTGCCTTAACGATCCTCCAAAATTGGGCAAACAACCACAAGTTAGTCATCTCTGGGGAAAAAACGAAGACTATCCTCCTCAAAGGATCCTTGGACATAAGAAGACCACCCCAAATTAAAATCTTTGGGCAGACATTGCAACTCAAAACAGAACTAAAATATCTAGGAGTAACCTTTGACTCCCGATTGACATTCTTACCTCATCTTAATTACCTCTCCAATAAAATACGTCGTTATACTGCCATGATCGTAAGAATTAGCAGAGCAGACTGGGGTTTGAAGAGGAGGACTCTCATGCTACTTTATAAAACCATCTTCTTACCAGCTGTGTGCTATGGTGCAGCCATATGGTTCCCTCGTGCCATCATTGCACGTAATAAAGCAAAGCTACATACAATTCAACGCAATATCCTACTCACTGTGACTAGAGCATGCCGCACAGTCAGTAATCCTGCCCTGCAGGTCTTAGCAGGCACTCTTCCTCTGGACCTGGAGGTTATTCGTCGCGGCCTTGCATACCGCATAAAGAGAGGAATTGCCACCACCATTCTGGATATAACACTCGATCTAGCTAATGATCCAAAAAACGAAATGAAACAGATTTACTCTAAGCTCTTCCAGCATTGGCAAAGATCTTGGGAGCAAACAACCAAAGGTGAAACAACTAAAAGATTTCTTCCACAAGTTATGATAACTGCACCAAAACCTCCTCCGTGGTACTCACCAGGCCTTCACGTCTCGTTCTTCCTCACTGGTCATGGATCGTTTCGGGCCAAGCTGCATGCCCTGGGTCTCACCGATTCTTCTCTCTGCACATGCGATTTACCCTCTTTATGATTTACCCAGAAGTCTCCTAATTACCAAAACTGGAAATATACCCAGTGGGCAGGAACACCTCTACATAATTGACGAAACCAACTACAAAGCCTTCACTACTTTTGCCCAGACTGTATTTGAAATGCGTCAAATTCACCTACAGCAAACTGTTCAACGCACCCCCATCTTATAATGAACCCAAAACTCAATTCACAGAACATATCCTGAATGGAATCAAAGAAAACACAAACAGAATATTGATCTTTGTCATGACCTAACAGGAATCTCTCGACGTTCACAAAGGAAGCTATCTGACAAACCCACGAACCCAAAAAGGACTTTTCTACAATAGCCACAAGAACTCCAAGCAATCCTTGAGTTTCATGAATCCATGTGCCTCCTCTCATCCCCTAAGAGAAGATTATCGAAGTCCCAGTGTGGGACACTGCTCATTGCCTACAAGTCACCCTTGGATGAAGAAGATTAAATTGCTTGACACTGGGCCCCTTGCCCATTGTGGGACCCACTCACTTGCTGGCACCTCTTCTCTTCAAGGTGTATGACAATATCTGATTTTCCTACTTGTGCAGGAACTCATATAAATACTCCTCTGGGAGTGGGGCTGGCATTTGACTTTCAAATGCAGGATCATGCTATTAGGCAATCTGACTTTGTGGGTCACTTGACCTCACAACCTTTTCTCTTCTTCCTGAGGTAGGGTGGGCTTCCCCCAGGGGGGGAGCCCACCCTACCACACCCTCTCTCTTCTGCTTACCTTCTTTCTTCTCCTCAATCTCTCACCCCTTCTCCTATTTCAAAAAAAAAAAAAAATTATTTTTTTTTATTTTTATTTATTTTTTTATTTATTTTTTTATTTTTATTTATTTTATTTATTTATTTATTTTATTTTATTTTTTTATTTTTTTTTATTTTTATTTTTTTATTTTTATTTTTATTTTTATTTTTTTTATTAATTTTTATTATTATTATTATTATTATTATTTTTTATTTTTTTTATATTATTTATTATTTTTATTTTTATTTTATTTTATTATTATTCTTTTTTATTTTATTTTATTTTATTTTTTATTTTATATATATATATTTTTTTTTCGGTCCTCCCTGGGAAGCTCAGGCTAACCCCAGGGTCGGCCAGCCAGAGTTCTCTTTCCACATACCTGGTCCGGCTCCCAGTGCCAGTGACGGTAACTAGCAGTCTGTGGTGTTCCACAGACCCTAGGCTAAGCGGCCAGATGAACAACATAACTCACACTAAGCAAACATGAACATACACTAACGTATGATATCTGGCCTTGACAGTACTGTACTGTCTTACTTCACAAGAGATTCAAATGCGGAGTTGTGCGAAAGCACCGGTGCCGCTTGTCAAAAAACACTATGTCACTATGTCACTATTCTCCTCTTGGCAATTTTTTGGTAGTAACTCGGTACACCACTCCCTAAAGGTCCGAGTTACCAGTGGTGGTAACCAGCCGCTCCCATGTAGTTCTTTTTCGCTGCCTGATCATGGAAGTGTATTGGTTCCTGGTCCTCTTGTAGTCTTCACGAAGGGCCTCCACATCAGTAGCTGGCCAAGAGGTGCGAGCTCTCTGAAAAGCTTTCCTCTTGTTATGAACAGTCCAGCGTCGACGTTCGAGTTCATGAGATCACCATGGTACAGCACTTGTAAGAGGTTTTTTCTTGGGCATAGATTGATTGCAGGAGAGGGTGATGATGTTAGTTACAAGCTTTTGATGCTACTCGGGATTCAGGGAGAGGATATCAGAAGGGTAATCCATGATTGTTAACTGGAGAGAAATGGTGAACAGCTCCCAATGGCTTTGCTGATGGCATAGCGGTTGATATCGTAGTGCGGAGTAGGAGTTGATTCTATATTTCTTGTGAGGCTGTATGTAATTGCTCTATGGTCGGAGGTGGTCCAGGCTTCATTTACCTGCCACCCCGACACCTTACTTGAGTTTGATCTTGTAGCAATTGTTATGTCTATTGTAGAATCCCACATAATACTGGAGAATGTTGGGAGGTTATTGGGCCTGTTTATTACATTAAATGGTGAGGTGGCTAGAAAGTCTTCCAAAAGCCGCCCATTATGGCAACCAATTCGGTCAGCTGTGAGGCTGTGCCAAACAGGAGAACGGCAGTTAACATCTGCCCCCAGGATGATTTTAGCGTTAAGTAGAGTAGTGGTAACAGTTCTTAGGTAGCCAATAGCTGGGCCGATGTTTTGACTTGGTCTACAATAGAGTGATATTAAATAGAAGGCACCTAAGGGCCAATTACATGGGCACACACTGCCCAACCTGTGCAGAGAGAAGAGATTTTGGTGACCATTATGTTCGGGTTCCGGATGACTATGGCAGCCCAGGGAGTATCTTCATCTGCTTGAATTATTTTATATGTGAGAGAATAGCCTCTAACTTTCTTGGAGTGGGTGTATGGTTCTTGCAGTAGTAATATATCAATGTTTTCTTCATCTGCCTTTTTCCTTATTTCCGCCGCTACTGCACGTGCTCGTTGAGCATTAAGTTGTATAAATTTAATAACACTATTATTGAATGGCTTAGGCCTCACTACCATAGTCGGTCTTCAGTTGTCGGTTTCGCTTTGCCTTGATGTAAATAGGACATTTGCTGTCCCTGATTGAATGGGATGCATCCAGTTTTACTGCTTTGCAGTTTGCGCACGTCGGAGCAGATGATTTGTTTGGGCAACTGCTATAATGATGCCCTTTTTGGGAACAATGCCCACAGGTAGGATCCGTCTATGTGCACGTGTGGGTGGTGTGCCCAAAACCACAGCATCTGAAGCATTTAGGAACAGCCACATGTGCCTTGAATCGTTGGCTGCTCCAACCAATAAAGATCCTGTCTTGAAGTTTTAGCTGGTTCCACACTTGTGGAGAGAGATCCACTACCCAATTGCAAAGGTTGGGAGACTTTGACTTGGTGCAGTATTTTGGTTTTATGTGCTCCTTGTGTCTTTTTTCTTGGGTCGAGTCTCGAATGTTAAAATTTCTGTGTAAAATTTTTTTAAAAATTTCCTGTGTAAAATTTCTTCAGCGATGCTGTCTGGAGTAATTTCCCTGTCCAAGTCAAAAATAAGAATTGATTTCGTCTTGGGGTATTCTGCTGTTAGACCGAGGGAACTAATTCTAGGATTAGAAATTATTGCCTGTGCCTCTTGTTTTTTTGCCGTCTCAATTATGACACCAGCGTTTATAGTTTTCCTGGTGGATTTTATTTTAGTTGTTTTTAAGTCATGAGCAAACTGCTGAACCACAAGAGTTTTAACTGATTCGCTCGAGTCTAGCGATGAGTTGTTTGTAGCTTTAAATAGGACAAGGTGATGTTCTTTGAGAAGCGTTTTCTTTTGATGGTGATCCGTTAGTTTGTTGGTGGTAGTTGTATCCGGTGGAATCGTCCTCAGCGCTTGGGCGTATGTAAGGGGTGCTGTAGTATTTTCATTCACTCTTTTATATAGGAAAGCGTCAAGTTTCGCTTTGATTCTCTCGTGTTCCACGTTCAAATTTGATAGCACATGCTCCATTTTCGACCACACACAGCTAATTTCTCCTCTAACTGCAGCAGTGATTCGATTATCCTTTTGGAGCATGATATCCTCCAGGTCCAGGCGCAATGACAGTACCTGGTCCGTGATGGTTCCGTTTGGTAGTTGGGTAGTAGTTTGGTAGTCATTGTTGGTTGTAATTATCTCTTCATTTTGGCCCATTCTTGAGTTTCGGGTTCGCGTGAGGGTATAGAGCTCTCACCCTCAACGAATTGTTCCTCAAATTCAGACATAGTTGGTGTGTGAATGTAACTTGGTAATTATGGCTTCCGATTTGCGAGAGTTCGGATTAGCTGGGTTATTCCTACACAGGTGGTAAGTATAGTTTGCAAGGGGTAAAGTGGTAGTTCAATTATCTCTGCCAATGTTTAGAAGCCAAGATATGCGGCATAATGAGAGTAAACACATAGTAAAAAAATTAAAAAGGACAGTGTTTTTCTGCAATATGACAGACTGGAATATTTTAACGCGTTCAAAAGTTACACATGGGTTCGGAGAAATAAGTCAGATGCAAGAAAACTTCAGTTAAAGCAGCTTGCCGGCCTGCGGTAATTAGCAGTCTTTGCTCCCGTTCATTCAAAGTGTCGCAGCGGTAACTCACTCCTCTCAGTAGTGAGACATGGGAAGCTATCCAGCTGTGCTTTAACCTCTTTTAGGTGGGGTTGTGATCAAAATACGTTTGTTAGTGTGACCTTGTACTGCGAAGCATTCCGTGGCCTGGTTAAAACAATGAATAGCTGGGTGGGAATTCAAAATTCAAAATTGCTAATAAAATTTACAAGGTGATTCCATAGTGATGCTTTCATCAGATTTAGATACTCGGGACACTTCGGAATCACTGGATATCAAATACTTGACTTGGTTAGCAAAATAGAATTGAAACAAAATACATTAAGCAGGAGCACAAGGCAATGTGACTGTCGGTAATGTTTGCACTGTAACCAGTCCAGGAAGGGGATGCACAGATTGGTCCACTTGATATCGATGGTTTAACTGTTGATGATCCTGTTCAGGTAGCTAACAAACTAAATGAATATTTTGCATCTCCATTCACACATGAGGAGTTATTCAGCGAGGGGAATGCCAGAGGTGTATTCAACTCTGTCAGTAAGCTAGATAATATTGTAATAACTAAGAGTAAAGTGGAGGAGAAATTGTTGAAGATAAACATGAGAAAAGCACATGGGGTGGATGGGATCTATCCAGTTATATTAAAGGAGACAGCAAAGGAAGTAAGCAAACCCTTAGCCATAATTATGAGAGCTTCCTTGGACTCAGGGGAGGTACCCATAGACTGGAGATGTGCAGATCTGACCCCAATTCACAAAGGAGGATCAAAGGCTGACACAAGTAATTATAGACCTGTGAGTTTAACTTCTGTTCTAGGAAACCCGCTCCATTCAATGGCTCCCTTGGCCTTCCGTCAAAAGGATGTCAGAGGAATTTTGATGAATCTTGATGCTAAGAAAGCTCCAGGTCCCTATTTTATTTCTCCGCTTGTTCTCAAAACCTGTGCTCCTGAACTTACTCCTATTCTTTGCCGCCTTTTTTCTCTTTCTTATTCCAAAGATGTCTTTTCTTCTGCTTGGAAATTTGCTCATATTCAGCCAGTTCCTAAAAAAGGATGACAAATCCCTCCCATCCAATTATCGTTCCATTGGAATTACTTCTACTCTTTCTAAAGTAATGGAGAAATCAATTAACCGCCAACTCTTAAACTACCTAGAAACCTTTCTTCTGATCAACGATCGCCAGTATGGATTCTGTCAGTGTCGATCCACTGGTGATATTCTGGCTTATATTACCCACTTATGGACCAATCCACAGGAAAGGTTCGGTGGAACACAAGTAGTTGCTCTTGACATCTCAAAGGCTTTCGATCTTGTTTGGCATAAGGTCTTCTAAATAAGCTTCCATCTTATGGTTTCCCAACTGTTTTTAATAATTGGTTATCAAGTTTTCTCTCTGATCGCTCACCGAGGGTAATGGTAGATGGCTCTCTGTCTTCTAACTTCTCCACTAATGCCGGTGTCCCCCAAGGTCCAGATCTTTCTTCCACTCTTTTCCTCTTGTATATTAATGACCTTCTCCCATTGATTGGAAATCCTATCCATAGTTTTGGCGATGACAGCACATTGCATTCCACTTTCCATTTTGAGAAACCTTGTCCTGCTCAATCAGCTTCAACTTTTCGAAAATATGCTATCAATTCCTTAAATGCCGATCTTCAGGTAATTCTCCAGTGGGGCAAAGACAACTTAGTTAATTTAAACCGTTCTAAAACTCAGTCTTGTCTTATATCTCGCAAAAAGGATTCTTCTGCTCCTATGCTTATCTTTAGTGACACTCCGATTTCTAGGCAAAATGATATATCTCTTTTGGGGATTACCCTGACTTCTAATCTCTATTGGTACAAGCACATTACAAATATTGCTTCCTCTGCATCTAAAAAACTTGAATTTCTCTTTCGCTCTCGGCGTTACTTTTCTTCCAAACAGCTGCTCACTCTGTATAAATCGCAAATTCGCCCTGCCATGGAATATTGTTCCCAAATCTGGGGTGGTGCCCCCAAAACCTCTCTCAGGTTTCTTGATTCCATTCAGAAGAGGGCAGTTAGGTTAATTAATGATTCATCTCTAATAGAGTCTCTCCACTCGCTGTCTCATAGACGTACTGTTTCTGCTGCATGCCTTTTCTACAGATACCTCCATGGGCACTGTTCTTCTGAATTGGCTTCTATAATTCCCGCTCCCTCTTTCAAAACAGTCCGAACACGTGCTATCAACAGCCAACATCCATTTACTGTCCAACTTCAAACTCACAGAATCAACTTTTCATCTTCCTCGTTTATTAATTCAACTGCCGTTTTCTGGAACAACCTTCCTTCATACGTACTTCCTGAAAATTACAGTCTATAGAAGTTCAAGTCCAATGCCAACAAATATCTTCTTTTGTCTTCTCAATCTCCAACTCAAGCACGGTTCTAAGTACTATAGGTTCTAATACATGTCGTGTTTGAGGTTCCCATAAAAGAAAAAAGAAAAGTAATGGAGGCACTGTTTAAAGAAGCACTGCAGGATCATCTAGTCAAGACTTCAGTTATAGCTCGGACACAGCATGATTTTCTTAAGGGAAAGTCTTGCCTGACCAATTTGATTGGATATTATGATGCAGTCACAAAAGAACTGGATGCAGGGAATAACTTTGATATTATATGCTTGGCTCTTAGAAAGGCTTTTGATACTGAGCAGGTATACTCTTGCACATGGAATACTGCTGCACAAATTGGAACAGTGTGGCATTGGAGGCAAATTGTTGCTATGGATAAAGTGGTGGTTGAGGGGGAGAAGGCAGAGAGTGGTAATCAATGGACACTGCTCATCGTGGACGGACTAATGTTATTAATGGAGTGCCTCAGGGTTCAGTCTTGGGTCCATTATTGTTTTCTGTATTTATAAATGATATTTATGATGGTATATCAAGCTTAATGTCCAAGTTTGCAGACGATACAAAGATTGGCAGGGTTGTTAAGGACACTACTGATGCTATGCTGCTGCAACGGGATCTGGAAAGGTTGAGCAGATGAGCTGAGAGATGGCAAATGAAGTTTAACATTGACAAATGTAAATTACTACATATGGGAAACAGCAACCCCAGAGCAACGTGTCAACTCTGTGGTACTACACTGACAGTGGTAGAGAATGAAAAGGACCTGGGGGTGGTTGTGCAAGCAGATATGAAGTTCTCTGAGAAGTGCAGACGGGCTGCAAGAGTAGCTCATGGTGTCTTGTCAATGACATAGAGGAAATTTTTCTGGCAGGGATCAGGAGGTGATCATTCCCTTGTATAAGGCAATGGTCAGGCCACACCTTGAGTACTGTATACAGGTCTGGAGGCCTCATTTCAAAAAGGATGTAGAGCTGCTGGAACAAGTACAGAGAAATGCAATAAGATTAGTGAATGGAACAAAGGGTTGCTCTTACGAAGAAAGTATTAAGTTTTGCAAATTACAGTGTCTGGAGACTAGGCACCGGCGAGGTGAGTAGAGGTGTATAAAGGCTTGAATGGTTTGAGCATGCTCAATACTGATGGGATTCTTTCTCTTGCTCAGAGTAATCACCTCAGGAGGCATACATTCAAATTGAGGAAAGACAGATGTAGGATAGATGTGCAGAAATTTGCCTTTAGCCAGCGGGTAGTTGGTTGGTGGAACAGACTTCCATCCCTTGTTGTGGAAGTTGATAGCCTAAATAAATTTAAGGCTCGGCTGAGCAGGTATTTCGAACGAACGGAGTGGTGAAGTGAAAGTGTTTTTTTTTTGCCTGATGCTGCATAAGCTTGCTTTCTTGCATCATATGCCTCTACTGATGCTAATGCTAAGATACCTGGGGTAGATGGGATATTTCCAGTTATATTCAAAGAGGTGTCAAATGAAGTAAGCAAACCCTTAAGCATAATTAAGAGAGCAAGCTTGCACTCAGGGGTAGTCCCCACGGACTGAAGATATGCAAATCTATCGCCAAATCACATAGGGGTATCAAAGGGTGAGAATCCTAGTAATTTCAGATTTGTTTGTTTGACTTCTATTTCAGGGAAAACAATCGAGTTACTGATTAAAGAAGCATTGCAAGATCATCTACACAAGAAAACAAAAATAATTCAGACAACGCATGGGTTTATTAAGGGGAAGTCTTGTCTGACCAATTTGATTGAATTCTGTGTCATGGTCACAAAGGAACTGGATGCAAAAAATGATTTTGATGTCATATACTTGGATTTCAGAAAGCTTTTGATACTGTTGCTCATTGAAGGCAACTATTCAAATTGGAGCAGTATGAGATTACGGGCAAGTTGCTACAATGGATAAAAGGATGCTTGAGTGGGAGAACACAGAAAGTGGTAATCAATGAATAATGCTCTACGTGGACTAATTTAATTAGTGGTGTCCTTCTGTGTATGGCCCATTGTAGTTTTGTATGAGTATCAATAATATTGATGACGGTATACTGATACAAAGTTTGCTGATGATACAAAGTATGAGAGGTTGTTAATAACAGTAATGACAGTATGCTGCTGCAACAGGGTCTGGAAAAGTTGGGGAGATGGGCTGAGAAGTGACAACTCACTCAAGTTTAACATTGACAAATGCAAAGTACTTCAAATGGGTAGCAGTAATATATGAGAAACGAACCAACTGGGTAGTGTTACACTCTGGGTAGTGGAGAATGAAAAGATCTGGGGTTATTGTGCAGCTTGATATGAAGTTTTCTGAGAAGTGCAGACAGGTTGCCAGAGCAGCATGTCTGCACTACTCAGAAAGCTTCATGGGTTCTTGTCAATGATATACAGGAATTTTGCGAGCAGAGATAAGGAGGTGATTATCCGCTTGTATAAGGCAATGGTCAGGCCAAACCTTGAGTAATGCATACAGGTCTGGAAGCATCAATTTAGGAAGGATGTAGAGTTATTAGGACGAGTACAGAGAAGGGCAACAAGGTTGGTGAGGGGAACAAAGGAGTGCTCTTACAAAGAAAGGCTTAATTTCTGCAAATTTCAGCTTCTGGAGACTGGACACCTGCGAGGCAATCTGACTGAGGTGAATAGGGCTTTGATTGGATTGAGTAGGATTATGGGAGTCTTCCTCTTGTTCAGATTACAAACCCGAGGGAGCGTAGATTCAAACTAGGAAAGATAATTGTAGAATAGATGTGCAGAAACTTCCCTTAACCAGCGGGTAGTTGATTAGGGGATGGGAACAAACTCCCATCTGTTTTTGTGGATATTGAGAGCTTAAATAAATTCAAGGTAGAACTAGACAAACATTTGGAACGAATGAATCGGTGAAACGGGAAGTATTTTATTATTATTTTTTTATTTTATTTTTGGCTGATGCTTTGAAAGCTTGCTTTCTTGCATCATATGCCACTACTAATGATAATGCTAAGATCTCAGAGAGGGAGGTTCAGAGCAAGAAATACAATAGTCGATCAGGTCACTTCATGGGCGAACCTCAGGAACAGGTCATATCCACTGGAACAAAAAAAATTGCTGCAGACGAGAAAAATAGTAGAACAATTCACACAGAAAATAAGGCACCCTGAAACAATCCAATGGTCTATGACTGAAGGAATCATGTGCCTGAAGGAGAAGGACAAAGATACCACAAACCCAGCGAAGTACAGACCAGTCATCTGTATTTTAAGACGTAGATCTTCCTGGTTATCAAAGTAAAACATCTGGACGAGTTGGAACTAGACAAATCATTGAATAGAATGAATAGGTGAAAATGGAGTTGACGGTATTTTATTTTATTTTATTTATTTATTATTATTATTATTTTTTTTTTTTTTTTTTTGCTGGTGCTAAATAAGCTTGCTTTCCTGCATCATTTGCCACTGCTAATTCTTATAACTAAAAAGATATATATGACCATTTGGAGAGCAAACACATCATGGCTTAGCAGCAGAAGGGTTGTGAACAGAATAACAAGCAATGCAAAGAGCAATTAATTCTTAACGCGGCTGTTAGAAAGCAAACCTACAAGAACCAGCGCAACCTCTGCACGGCCTACATCGACCAATGCAAGGGCTCCGACTCCGTCTCCCTTAGCTGGGTGATAGACAGTGAAGATCTACATTGTCAACCCGACACTGGCACACTTGGAAGCAGCCATGGCGAAATGGAATCGAGGTCGAAAATATCACAACCAGACCGATCCCCGTCAGAAGAGATAGATGCCCTGTTTCCACTATGGTACTGTCTACTACTCAATCCACTGTCAACCATGCTCAATAACAACAAGTACGGATGTACCATAAAAGAAGGGAGGATACACCTTCTCTCATCCGATGTACATGGATGACGTCAAACTCTATGCTGCAACCGAGAATCAGCTGCAACAGCTATTCCAGTTAACTAAAGCGTTATCGGATCACTAATTTCACATGGCTAAGCAACTTCTTAGCATGAAGGGTGTTTCTTCAGTAAAGAACGATGCAAAGTACCTATTCAATTCATCCCCAACATCAGCTGGGTTATCTAAGACTTTCCCACACCCGGTACTCAAGGTTCCAATCTGATTAGCTTTCTTCTTTGTTGTATTATTCACATACATGAAAAATTCCTTGTCTCCATTCTTTGAACTCTATGCCAATCCTAAGAGTGCAAAGACTTTTCATCACTCCGTAACTGTCCCATGCCGTCCTTTTCGGCTATATCTGACCAGCCAGTGCCTCAGTCAACCATTTCTGCACTCTCCTCCAACAATATTTTCTTAATGGTATGGAGGTGTTCATGGCTTCTTTGACTTTTGCTTTAAAAGTATTTCATAATTCGAATGTATTCACCATCCCTCAGAAACCCACCCAGTTCACAGATGCCATATAATGCCTTAAGCTGTCATGTCCCCTCTTTTGAAGTTGAAACCTGTGCCTTTACCTTTAACTGCAACACTTTTCATTTTCCAACTGAAGATTACATGTCCACTTCCTCTACTTTAAACCCTGTGATGTCATCTTATTCGTTAGTAATGATGAGATCAAGTATATTCTCGCCCTAGTATTTCTTTAACATGCTGGTACAAATAATAATCATCTAGTTTAGTTTTAAAAGTTGTTCTCCATCTTGACTGTCCCTCGCACTTATTCGAATCAATCTGGGGCATAATAAAGTCACCCATAATAAGACATGCATGCTTGCATGCCCACCATCTGCATGTAAAGAGTCTCTTCACGTTCTTCACAATCTTGTGGTCTGTATATTACTCCCACTCTCATTCTTCCTTTACGTCCGACTAACTCACTCTACACATCAATCGAGCAGTCGTAACTTCAGACTCAGCAAAAGCTCTTTTCGCGCTCCTACTGCTTTTCATATAGGGTGTCCAACTATATAGGGTGACCAACCGTCCCGAATTTTGCGGGACATCCCGATACGTGGATGTCATCCAGCTAGTGGACCAGTGGAATAATTTCTATCCAGTTCATGTCAAGTTCTGTGTCAGTTTGTCTGGTTCAGACGTAGATCTTCCTGGTTATCAGTTCCCTCGTGAACAAGGACAGACGAGAGTCATTGTTCGTGGTTGTAGGTTTTTTTAGTACGGTTTTCTTGTGTATTCCAGTTTTCTCCAGTCCTAGTTTCGTGATTTGTCATCAGCTTACGGGTGCTGTGCATTGTGGTTTGCTATAAGTGCGCTCCTTCTAGTGAAGAGTTTCCGTGCAAAGATGGTAAGGGCTTTATATTCGTGTTACGAGTCGAGAAGGTGCTGTTCTATGTTCTGCGGGAAGTAGGTAATAGCATATACCGCAGGTCCTCATAGTGGTCGTAGTCATACATGAGATGATGCCATGTCTTCTCGTGGCCACAGAGGTAACGGGGAACCTCAGTGATTCAGAAGCAAGACAGTTTTGCAATAAATGGCCCGTGCCCGGTGAGCAGAAAGGTGACGTGGAGCCCCGTTTGGAACCAACTCGGGGGTTTTGGAAAGGCTCTGTTTTCGCTTGGGAGGAACTTCTTGGTGATTTCCCATTTAGTGGACTCTGTCCACCGATCCTGCCATTCCTGTCGGAAGTGGTCGATCAGTCTGGTTTTTTCAAACTTCCTGCTGTTGACGTGTTCCAACATATATTATTATTATTTTAGGGTTGCCCGTAATTAAATACATTAACCCGTATTTGTGTCTGTAAATTACGTATGTTCTATGGTCGATTTGCCTGTTTTGCTGGACGAAAAAAACCCAGTTACTGGGGAGAAAAACCTTGCTATCTACGCCTGACACCGAATAACTCAGCCACGGAGTGAAAAAAGCCCATTAAAGTTAAAAAAGCCCTCGCGTCATCGACGGGATTCAAACCCGGGCCTTTTCCACCCGGTGTGGAGAGGACGGTGACGATACCACTGTGCTACCCTCGCAGACATGTGTTCCAACGGATAGTTCAGGATAGTACACGGTATTTCTTTTGCCATATTATATGTCTGGGCGCATCTAATGATTTCCAAGTCCAGCGGAGGATTCCCGCCAGAACCTGGCGTGCGTGCATGCTGACCGTCGAGACAGCTCGTGTGATTGTCAGAATTATTGACTGCTGGATACTGTCCAAAGTTCTTCTGTTTACCCCAGTGATTACCTTTTTGTACCAAATTGGTGAAGCGTATGTGATGACCGAGATGAAGGTAGATTTGTAGTAGAGCGACAGGATTCGCTTGTTTAACCCCCAGTCCCTCAGTGTCACTCTAGCGACCAACTGAATATTTCCATATCTTTTGTTTAATGTATTTTAGATGGGCCTGAAAAGACAGATTTTTGTCCATGATGATTACGACATATTTGATTTCTGTAGCAAGTTTTATTGTGGTGCTTTGGATTTTCACTTGCGGTGGTCTGGCAAGGTCGAGTCTGCCCTTCAGGAGTACTGAGCAAGTCTTACTTGGCGAAATCCGCAGGCAATGGATTGTAGCACAGTTTTGCAAAATTCCTATCGCGTGGTTGGTTTTTTATTCGGTCTGCGCTCGTGAGTCAGCAGCAACAGTTAGTATCGAATCATCGGCGAAGGCCTTGGCCGCCGACTTCGTCAATATCAAGGGCCAGGAATTAATCTAAAATCATATTCCCTAACAGGGTTCTTATGACGGAGCCCTGTGGGCACCCCCTGTGGATTTTTCTGGCTAGCTTCCTATACGGTGCATGTACTTCAATCGTTCTCTATTTTAGGTAACTACTTATTGTGTTATAACAGGTTTAGAGGCCCTCTAGCCCGCCTAAGTCTCTCGAGGACGCTCCGCCATCATCAGATGCTGTGAAACACACCCGTGAATTCGACGATGATAACAAGAAAATATTTGGTAGTACAGGCTTCTACTTTATACAAGATAGTACTACAGTACTATCTTGAGAGCTTCGATCATGGATAGGCCAGCTTTGAATCCAAATTGCATTGTGTTTGTTAGGTTTTCCGCTTCGTAATAGTGGAGGAGCCTCTTGTGCTGCATTTTCTCGAATAATTTGCTTAAAACTAAGCAAATATAAGTTTAAAGGTGGCAATTGTCATTAGGAAAGGTTCCTTCTTGGAGACAGGTGTTATATAACGTGAATAACAGATCCGGGGTATATTCCACCGTTTTCTTCACAATTTCCGGTTCAATTAGGTCTGGGCCAGGGCATTTTTTGCTTCTGATTTGAATGGAGGCCGCATGCAACTCATCAACGGTGAAGGGTGTTTCTTGTTGGTCAGTGAAGTAAGAGTCATTTTCTTGACAGATCCGCAGTTGTTCCAGGAGGGTAGGAGTTACCTATTCCAGAAAGATGGTGCTTAGGATATTGGTCACCGAGTCATCTCACGCAGTGGTCAGGGAACCCACGGGGTCATTGTTGCTATTGCGACTTCTCCTCTGGAGTGTCTGTTAGTGGTTACTTTATAAACCCCTCCCCCAAGGGTCAGCATTTCTTGCTGTGGAAACAAGATATTCTCAAGTTTTGCGCTTGGTGTCCTTTATTAATTTCGTATATCGATTCCTTGCGTCTTTATACCTGTCCCGCTGGGCCGCGACCTAGAATCTCCCGGCCCGTTGGAAGTCCTTTTGTCGTCTCATTACTTCTCTTCTCAGGTTTTGAATGTCGAGGGTCCACTAGGTCATGGCACCTGGCTTTTTGGGGTTTTCTTTTTCATAGCCTGTTCGCTAACTCTTCTGACGATGTCAGTAACTTTTCTTTGCAGGTCATTTTCCTGTCTGGTCGCACAGAATCACTCTAGTGATGAACAGGCCATGTGTGAGAAACCAACCGATGAAACTGCAGCGATCCTCTAATGTGATGTAGACGACTCAGGTTTCTTCTCCTACAACACAGATAAAAAAGACCTTCGCTGATGTCTCTCGTTCCTCCAGGGACGAAGTCAAACCAAAACTTGATATACTTATCTTCAGGGCTACGAAAGGAAGTACTTGCAACTCTGGTTCTGATGTCAAAACTGTTGTTACCAAAACTCTTCAAAGGGACAGAAAAAACGTCAAGATCAAATCTTTACGTCTCATACGCAATAAGGGCGTGTCTTTCTTCGTCGGAGTCATTTTCGTCTAAGGGTATTAGTACTGTACTGGAGATCCGCGAAAGGGTAATCCCTCGGACTTAATTTTTGACATACCAAAAGTGTTAACTAAGGACAAAATTCTGGAGGATTTACATGTTAAAAACTTGAGTAATTCTGGTTTCACCCTGGAGGACATCAAAAACGAAACATTTTTCCGATTCTCAACTAAGGCCAAAGTTGGCTCTTCTGTAAACTGGGTTGTCAGCTTTACTCCTAAGATATACAAGTGTATCAGTACCCTGGAAAGAATATATCTAGGCTGGAGTTTCCATAGGTTTAGGTCATAGATAGTGGTGACAAAATGTTTTCTGTGCTTCGGGTTGAGACATACAACACAGTTCTGTACGCACGAGGCTCCCTCCTGTGTACATTGCGCACGCAGCGGACATGTGTTCAATGAGTGCCCGAACAAAACTGAGGATCATCTATGTATTAACTGCAAAAGGAGGAAACGAGATTATCACCATTCTGTTAAGGAGAAAAACTGTCCTGTTTACAAGAGGGCCCTAGAAACTGCAAGTTTGAGGATTGCCGATGAATAAAAATAATAATGCTTCTAATTTGAATAGTGCTTCTGTCTCCAACGTACAACGAAAATCACGTGAGATAAAGGTAATGCAAATTAACGGGCAGTGTTCCAGAGTTGTTGCAGACGAAATTATAATTGCTGCCGAACAAAACCATGTGGATATAGTTACAATCCAGGAGTCAAGGGACATATGGGTAATCGCACAAGAGTTCTTGGATTTCCTCTGTCTACTCGTGTCATCCAGCCTGAACAGCACGATCCTAAAACTTGCATTTTAGTCATGAATGAGAATTTCGACGTGACTGTAGTTAATGAATTGTGTAATCAGTTTGCGACCTGCACTCTCATCACAACCTCTGCCTTTAGTTTATACATTGTCTCGTTATACTACCCACCGTCTGGTGACCAGAACGATTCAATGAATTATCTTGAGGCTGTCATTAATCTTCTCGGTCCCAGTAATATTTTAATTTCTGCAGACATAAATGCAAAATCGGAATTCTGGTATAGCTCTCGAACAGACGTTCGGGGTGAAATGATGGAGGAGTTTATTATTAACAACAATATGAGAATTTATAACATCCCTCAGCAATTCGCCACTTTCTCAAGTTCAAATGGAGAGTCGAATATCGATATTACGTTTTCGAACTCTCACTGCAAACTTGATATATCTGAAGGGACCCTTCAGCCGTCTTGGAAGTGCAGTGATCACCGAGCTATCGCTTTTACTGTCAGCTCCTCGTTCTGTTTCTTCACACTCTTATGAAAGTACAGTACCCGAATTCACACGATTTTCATTAAATAATATTGACTGGGATACTTTTAAATTCTCCATAGACACTGACACTCCTGCTTCTGATTCTCCTCGCCTTGATACCATATCTGCTGCTGATGCTGCACCTTATGTTCAGAAAACCCTGATAACAGCGTCGTATAAATCGGCTAGGAAGAAGCGTATTAATGTGAAAACTTGCCCTTGGTGGTCTTCGGACTTGTCTGCCCTTAGGATACAAGTTCACCAATTGCGTAGGACTTACCAGAGACATAAACATTTGTCTCCTGAAGATGTTGAAGAACTCCATAGTCGGTATATTAATCTTAAGAAGAAATATGTTAGGGAAATTGCCGCTAGAAAAAAGGAAACTTGGTCCGATTTTGTTCAAAACTCTGGGAACGCTAACTAGTGGGGTCTATTATACAAAATTATGAGAAACAAACTTAAAACTAAAGAAGTCTTTGGAACTATTGTACATAATGGTTTCGAGACTAAAAACTGGTCTGACTCTGTAAGGGTTATACTTGACAACTTGTTTTTGATTGATGACTCGGGTTGGGACATTGAAATTCATAGAGGTATTCGCTCTGCAAACTCCTTGTCCATATCAAATTCTTATTCTGAACCATTTACTGCTGCAGAGTTAGACACAGTTATAAAACAGATCAATATAAGAAAATGTCCGGGTATGGATATGCTGGAGAATATATTTATTGTGGAGACTGCAAAACTTAAACCTGAAATTCTATTACAGTTATTTAACAAATGCTTGGAGGAAGGACACTTTCTGGAGCTCTGGAAAACTGCTCTTCTGATATGGATTAAAAATCCCAACAAGTTCCCCAGACGAGCCCAGATGTTATCGGCCAGTTGCACTGCTGGCCAATTTGGGGAAATTGTTGGAACGCCTAGTTGCCCTAAGGTTGAACTCTCTTTTCCTTGAAAAATATCTTGCGTCCAACCAGTATGGTTTTTCTCCAGGCCGATCTTGTGAGGATGCCCTTGTAGATTTTATCTGCTATGTAGAAAACTCTCCGTTCAAATACACATTGGCTATATTCATAGACTTCGAGGGTACCTTTGATTCCCTTTGGTGGGATAGCCCCCTAGAACGTCTGCGTTCTGCAGAATGCCCTAAACAGTTATACCTTCTTGTCAAGAGCTGCTTTACAAACCGACTCGTCACAGTCAGATCCAAGCATAACCAGATTCTACGTCAAATTTCTAGAGGGTGTCCTCAGGGATCCATCTTAGGACCATTATTCTGGAACGTAGTGTTACATGACTGGATAAAGAGAACGTTTGAAAATACCAAGATAATGGCTAACGCCGATGAGCTAACAGTACTTTTTAGCGGCAACTCAAGATTTGCCTTGGAAGCATCAGCTAGAATAGTCCTAGAAGACCTACAGATTTGGACCCAAGAAAATAAATTGAAGATAAGTCCTTCAAAGACCAAGATCATGGTTCTTACTATAAACTTGACATTCGGCGTCCACCTATGTGTAAAATTGGTAATGCTCAAATCCCTGTAGTCACGGAAACTAAATTGCTGGGTGTTATTATTGACCATAAATTGAATTTTGGGGGACATTTGTCAAGCGTTGGTGCAAATTTTAAACTCTTTGCAATGCTGTAGTTAGAGTTTCTCGAAATGAGTGAGGCCTCTCCAGACATTCAGCGCATGGTTCTATAGGGTCAAAAATGTAAAGTTTAAAGCTAAATTGATGACACTTCAGAGAATAATGTTACTAAGTGTTCTGAAAGCCTGCCGCACTTCAGGTCCTGGCAGGTTTTCTGCCTCTCGACTTACATGTGATCTACAGAGGATTGACCTATAGACTAAAACGTAAAATTGCCTCAGAACTCTTTAGAATCACAATTAATTTAGACTCGGATGTCAAACATGAACGTAAAATAATTTGGAATGAACTAATAACCCTTTGGCAATCTAGATGGAACACTTCATCAGTTGGCTGTGTTACGAGAAAATTCTTCCCCGAGGCCTACACATTGACGAACAAGAATTTGAATATCTGGTTCAGTATGAATATGTTTACTTCATACTTGCCAACTTGTCACGGTTCGATGAACATTAAATTATATAAATTTAGGTTGTCAACAACAGATCTATGTAAGTGTGGACAGGTTGAAGACTGGCAACATGTACTGTATTCATGCCCAAACTATACGGATTCTAAGGCCAGGCTTAGGGAAACTGTATCTAATCTTTCCACTAGTCAAGAGTCAGTGTTGGTGCAGGATGCGATGCTGATAATTACCGAGCGCTGCAGTCTTTTGCAAAAGAAGCTTTTATGAGAAGACTTGTACAGTCTCAGATGACAGCAGTTATTCACGCCTCTGACCCGAACCACACTTGACATTCAATTTGACGTTTACGACGAACTGTCTGGCTGTGTCCTCACCAGTTTATAAACCAATAGATTTTGCTGTAGATGAATTAATCTCAACTTTTTTTTTTTTTTTTTCAATTCTTGGTGTATTGAAAAGAGGGGGGGAGAGCGAATCTCTCTCGCTTTTTCTCTTAATACGACGCGGGAACCTCTTTTTTTTTTTTTTTTTTTTCTTATTACGTCGCGGGAACCTCTTTCTCCCAGCCCCCTTTTTTCTAATACGCCACGGGAATCTCTTTTTCTTTCTTTTATTTATCAATTTTTTTTATTTTTAATATGCCAGGGAAACCTCTCTCTTTTTTAATTTTCTTCTTTTCTTTTCTCTTAGTACGCCACAGGAACCTCTCTTTTTTTCTTTTTTCTTTTTTTAATATGCTACGTATTAAAAAAAGAAAGGGAACCTCTATTATTTTTATTATTATTATTTATTTTTTAATACACTACTGGAACCCTTTTTTTACGACGCAGGAAACTCTCCCCCCCCCTTTTATTTTTTATTTTTTAATACGTCACAGGAATCTCTCTTTTTTTATTTCTTTTACTTTTTTATGATTAATACGCCAGGGGAACCGCTTTTTTTTTTCTTTCTCTCTTAATACGTGGCGTATTAAGGAACCTCCCTTTTTTCCTTTTTTTTTTAATACACCACGGGAACCTCTTTTATTTACATTATTATTATTATTTTTATTTTTTTTTTTAATACACTACGGGAATCTCTCTTTTTTTTTTCTCCTCTGGAGTGGGCCCCCAGAGAAATCTGCCCCACCTTTTGGCAACCTTTTGGTGTGTCAGACTCGAATTGAGACATCACAAGCACTATTGTGACTGGCCCATCTTCCCGTGGTGTGGACGAGTAGTCAGAATCATCTGTCCAGGTGACTGATGCTGCTGGGTAGCCAAGTGACCAGAACAGAAGAACAGAACTCACACATAATACACACAAACCTCCGTCACACACATAGCTGGCCCATTTGTAGTAATACTTTCTTCACAGAGATACCAGGCGGAGATGAACTGACGTTCAAGGAGCCGCCCTTTACAAAAACACATGTCCACATGTGTTTTTGTAAAGGGCGACCTATGTGCGACTATGTACGACCAGACCACACATGTTTGGACACTGTGCAAGAGAAAGTGCTGGGAGGGGAGAGTGAAGGCTGGGGGTGAAATAGGAAGAAGAGGGTCGATAGGGTGTTCCATTTTAGCCTCCATAGAGGAAAGACCACTACCTGGGCCGTAGCCCATCCGTGGATTTTACCTAATGGGATCATGATTCATGTTCTGTTAGAGTTCACAATTTTAATTTATTAAAACGCAATTAAAACTCACAACAAAATAAACAATTAACTCAAATTTCGGCCACTTAGCCTCCCATCAGAAAAATTAACTTTGGCCTTAAACTTTATCCTGTTAATCTTAATGATGAGAGTTGACGCCCCTGCCCCGGGGAGGCGGACCTCCACTATCTAGCATCAGACGATAACGTCTTTTAAAGGCAGCTTCTACATATTTATTAAAATAGGCAAATAATCTTCTGTCTTCAAACAAGACCCATAGTCCATCTCTCACCGACATACCAACTGAATTTTCCAAATCAAATCTTAAATCGGCATAGTTTGGGCAATCTAACATTACATGTTCAGATGTCTCTGGAATTCCACACTCGCATAACCCACTATCACGCAACCCCAACTGGTGCAACCTTAAGGCAAGTCCATGGCCTGTTATCAAAAAGGTCGCATTCAGACCGAATTGCAACCAATTTTTATTCCTATGGTTTATAAGATCTACTCGAGGTAGAAATTTATAGGTTGGTCTACCTTTTATACTACTATCCCATTGGTCTTGCCACTTATCCATTATCATTTTTAAAATTCTTTTCTTTTCCATTTTAACATCACTTATCTGATAAGTTCGATCTTCAGGGCAAGATGATATTCCAAACAACGTATCTTTAACATTATTTTTAGTATAATAGACCAACCCATAAAACAGTACCATATATTGAGCTGGTACTTTGCCTGAAAGCACCTGTAAGGCTTCAGAGGAGACGGTTCGACATGCTCTAGTAATACCTAGTAGAGCAAATCTCTGAGCCTGAGTTAAGTACTTAATAATAGTCGAATTCTGTACTTTATGAACCCAAGCTCTGGAGGCATAGGTGATTATAGGCACAAACACACAATCATATAATAAATTCACTGCTCGGCCTTTGATACCCCAATCATTCCTAATTACCCTCCTGAGCTTGGCATATAATGTCGAAACTTTTTGTTTTAAAAATTTTGCATGCTCAGTAAATATCATTCGCTCTTGTATTCTTATTCCTAGATATTTAGTTACTCTCACATATCGAACAGTCCAACCCTGAAGCCTCACGGTGGGGGCTCGGTTCATGCTAAGTCTTCCTTTCAGAAGCATCTGAACAGTTTTGTTTCGTGATATCAATAATTTATACATATCAGCCCAATTCACTAATTGTTCTAAAACCAATTTTGCCCTGTTTTCAATTTCAGAACGGGCATTACCCTGGACAACCAGGACGAGATCATCCGCATATGCAATTTTTTCCACATTTTCAACATCAAATTTTCCACATTTTCAAATTTTTTCCACATTTTCAATTTAAAAGGGGCCGATCACCGAACCCTGAGGACAACCTCTATATACATTTCTTTTTACCTCACTATATTTAGTTCTTATTACTATTTCTCGATCTTGAAAGTAACTTCTAAAGCACTTAAAAAGTACTTCTGAACATTCCAACTTCCTAATGCGACTTAAGATACCTTCCCACCACAATCGATCGAATGCACCTTTGAAGTCAATGAAAATCCCAAGAGCATACCTTCCATCACAAGTCTCAACGGTCCGGACCAACTTATAAATTGCATCCTCTGTAGACTTTCCCTTTTTGAAAACAAATTTGTTTCCAGAGGACATATTCTTTTCATTGTATTTAATCATAATTCGATTCTTTATTAACAATTTCATAAGTTTTAGCCAGAACCGATAAGAGTGCGATAGGCCGGTACCCTCCGGTTTCATTTAATAATCCATCAGTATTTTTAACCAGCAACTTTATTTCAGCTGTTTTCCAAATTAATTGGAAGGTACCTTCTTGCATACATTTATTAAAAATATACACATATAATTCAGGCATTAAATAAAAAACCTTCTTCATTACAATTACTTCTATTTTATCAAGGCCCGGCGACCTTCCATCCTTTGCGCGGTCTATAGCTTCTTTTACTTCATTCAGAGTAAATTCTTCTTCCACAGTATTTGACTTATAACTTTTATTCTCTTCCAACATTTGCATCTGATCCCGCCCCAGTTCTCCAGTATCCATCGGAAAGAGATCTTCCAGGATCCTGCTTACAGAATCTTGCCAACTTACAATACACGTATTCGAATCATCAGGCGTATAAACTATGTCCTGCATGGCCTTTTTATTAGTAACTAATTTAAAAATCGAACTCCATGGATCTCTAGATCCCCGCTCTCCAACAAACTTTCTCCAACTATCTTGTTTTGTCTTATTCAACAACCGGACATAATCTGCACGAGCCCTCTGGTAAACATCTTTATAAAATCCACATAAATAACTATCACCTAACCTTCTAACACGCTGGAACTCCCTTCTTCTAGAGAACATATTCTTCCTTTTCTCAGTCAGTTCAGCTGTCCACCAAAAAACTGGCTTATTGACTTTAAAGTTCTTCTTCATAACTTTCACACACACATTCACAATAACTGTAGTCAAGGTCTTAACACAATCCTCTGCACTCCTATCAATCCAAGATATATCACTGAACCTTCTAGCACATTCTTGTTCAAATCTAGCCCAATTCACATTCTTGGTCTTAAACCTGCCAGTATCAATACCAACCCTGCTCTGACTCTCAAAACCCAACTCAAAAGAGATAGTGTTGTGGTCACTACTAGTGCTATTTGATACTTTCCAATTTACAACATTCCTAATAATATTTCTCGTGGGCAGAGTAAAATCAATGTACGACTGTCCATGCACAGAACTAAATGTCGGAATATGTCCCAATGTATTGGCCACCTCCATTCCAGAAGCAGCAAGGAATTCCTCAAGGTCGATAGGGTAGGTGATCCCCAATTATTCAGAGAGGCATGCCCATGCCCCACCAGAGGGAAGGATTGGTGTGGCAGGGAAGAGAGGAGACAGCAAGCCGTCACCTCCCTCCCCTGCCGGGTGTGGGAGTAAAAGAATTGCACTGCACAAGAGAGTGCAGAGCCTTGAGCCAATATGGCTCCGTTGAGGCAGCAACTTGGAGTTTCTCTATCTTCGTCGGTCTTCTCTGTCATTGGTAGCGTTTGGAATCCAGATTTGTCCTCAGCTGTGAACACTGGTCAGGTCCGTTGTTAGTCTGTTAGCAATGGCTGTGGTTCTATTCATCATGGGAAGATCCGTATCTCCATGGGGTTATTCTTGCGATCGCTGGTTTTAGATGATTAGTAGTGAGCAGGTTCCTGAGGGAGGTTCTCCTTGAGTCCTCTCCACGCGTGTTCTGTGTCTCTTTTTATTTATTTATTTTTTTTATTTTATTATTTTTTATTTTTATCTTCTTCTTCTGTAGATGGCTATCAGTGTTTTACGCCTACCAAATAGTTTTTGGGCATGTTCCTTTAGCTCCCTGTATTCCTCTAGTGAGTCCAATAGATGTGATTCCAAGTTCTTGGGGAGGTAGTGTATTGCAGTGATCAGTCTAGACCTGAGGTCCTCATAATGGGTGCAATCATACATAATGTGCTCCCAGCACTCAAGCTCCCTACAGGCACAGCTCGGATCCACCTCAATCCCCAGCGCTGCCAGCTTGGCTTTAAAGGCCCCGTGACCAGTCAACAAATAGGTGGTGTATAAGCCAGGTTGAAACCAAGTTGGGGGACTGGGGTACATCCTGTCGATGTTCGGAATGAATTTCCTGGTGATATTTCCCTTATTTGAGTTGGCCCAGCGCTCCTGCCAAACTTGCATCAGGTGTTTTTTCAGTCTTGTCTTTTCATTTTTTGTGGTGCATTAACGTCCACAGTATAGCCATGGTATGTACAAGGTATTCCTTTCTCTATGTGGTAGTTCATTCCCCTGCGCGTGATCTCTAAGTCAAGGGGGAGAGCTCCGGCCAAGACCTGCAGTGCGTGGGTACTGGTTTTCCTACAAGCACGTGTAACTGTCAGTAGGATGGTTCTTTGCGTTGCATCAAGGATGCGTCGGTTTACTACAGTTGCTGTTTTGGGAAACCATATTGCTGAGGCGTAAGTGATGATCGGTAGGACGGTTGTTTTATAAAACAATGACAGGGTGCGTTGGTTTAACCCTCAGACCCGCCTGGCGATCCTAGCCACCAATCCAGAGTATCTTTTAATTTTGGCTCTGATATAAGTTAGATGGTGTTTAAAGGTAAGATTACCATCTAGTATAACCCCTAAAAATTTTAACTCGGTAGAGATTTCATTCATTTTTTTTTTCATTCATTTATTAACACACAATTTAGTCTCAACATTATGTACATAAAAGTATATACATGATTTATATACAAGATATATTTACATATAATTATATGCTCTGACAAACATGAAACTCTCGTGTGTGTGTGCAAGTGTATTCTTATTCAGGGTAGCTCCCAGGCATAAGCCCAAATCTACCTTGAGAACTTGGGAATATATAGTCTTTACAAAGCAGTCCTTAAAAAATATGTTAAATTACCTGAGTCTGATTTTACTGTAGCGCTATTCGCACTTGAAATCCCGCACCCACTGGAGGTAGTGCAAAACCAGTGAGTGCCAGCAATCCCGCACCCCGGGTTGCCCATACCAGGGAGCCAGCAGGGAAAAAAAAAATAATAATAAAATATATATATATATATATATATATATAATAAAACAACAATAATATTCAATAGTCTGGATGGCACAACTATAAACTTCAAAAATCACAGTTCAACTGAATATTTCCTCACATGCACTGGAACCTCCAAAACCAATAACGGTACTATCCAGCAATCTCCAACTGTACGCCATGGATAATAGAACCTTTAGACCACCAGACCCGACGCAATGAATCTGATCCAGCACGGCAGAATCCAGAATGGAGTATTCATGATCGCAGCACAAAAGACAACCAACCAGAGCACCAGACCCAACACCATGAATCAGGTCCAGCACCCCAGCTGCTAGCCAGATGTAGAAACAAATAGTGAAACTCCATGAAGACAGTTAAGACACTAGGTTTGCCTCTGAAGAAAGGCTCTGAGAACAGCTCTTCTTGAAAAAACAGCAGCTGAAAACTCCTGAAATAAATTAAAACAGTCACGATTTGCAATAAGCAAATGCACTGTATCAAATGATAAGTCAGAATATGCGCCATCAAAATCCGCCTTTGGTCTTCATACTCCCGACATAAAAAAAAATTAAATGCATCCAAGTCTCCTGCTCGCCACATGTACAGAAAGGATCTGTCTCCAACCCTCTCTCATATAATTTGGCCCTAAGTGAGCCGTGTCCTGTTAACAAATAAGAAGTGTACATAGAAGGCGTAAACCAAGATGCCACGGTTTTTGCCAATGCATAGTTCACCTGGGGAATATATTTCCTCGTCACAGCTCCAACATCACCACTTTCCCATCTGGTCTGCCATAAATCCATTAATTTGTTCCATATTCGTTGTTTTTCTTCTTTAATATTATTCTCAAAATCAATTGTAATATCCAAAAACGTTACTGATGTACCCTTTTTCAATTTGTACAAAAACCCTCTGTAGACAATAAATAAATCCAATGGCATGGTACCAGCAATTACCTGTAGGGCGTTTGTAGACGCTGTTCTAGATACTTTCAATAAAGTTAATAACATAGAGCGCTGAAGCGATAAAAGTTTCGATCGAATCCTAGTTTTAGTTACCACAGAAAACCAAACAACAGCCGCATATGCCACTATCTGGAGAAAAATAGTCTTATAATACAATGACAACACCCTCTTATTCAATCCCCACCTCTTTACGAGAAATCCTAGCAATGGAGCCTGTAAAGTGTCTTACTTTTACATTTAGGTGTGAAACATGTGGGAAAAAGGAAAGTTTGTCATCTATAATTAATCCCAAATACTTAGTTTTAGCAACATAAGGAATTTGAACTCCACCTAAAAGAACTCTTGGAGGTCTGCCGTAATCAAATTGTTTCTTAAAAACCATAAAACAGGTCTTACTTGCAGAGATCTTCAATTTGTTCAAATTGGCCCACTCCATTAAATCATCTAAAACTGACTGTATTTTTCTTTCCAATATAAGTCTGGAGCGCCCAGAAACTCCAATCACAAGGTCATCAGCATAAGTTATCTTAGCAAAACTCTGTACTCTCCTTAACAAGCCACTGATCTAAAACTGCATTCCAAAAGAGAGGTCCCAAATCCGAACCTTGAGGACAGCCTCTCGAGACACTGGCACTATATGACAGATGACGTGCACGCACAGTAATAAATCTGTCCTGAAAGTATGACCTTATAGTGTTAAATATGTAACTATTACACTCTGCAAGCACTAGAGATCGAAGGGCACTTTCCCACCATACCGAATCAAATGCTCCTTCGAAGTCTATAAAGACCATAAGAACATATTTCTCAGAAGAATCCTTAATGTACTTTAAAAGAGATGTTATGGCGTCCTCTGTAGAGTGCCCCTTCTTAAATCCATGCTGATCAACAGAACACAGATGCTTATCCTCTAACATCGCAGAAATTCTGGGAGCAAGTAACCTTTCATAAACCTTACCCATGTTTGCCAAGAGAGAAATTGGTCTGTATGCTCTCGGATCAGTCCTGGGCTTACCAGGCTTATGCAATATCTTTAGCAGTGCCATCTTCCACGGTCTTGGAAAAGTACCCTCAGTGAAACATTTATTAAACAAATTTAACATAATTTGAGGAAAGTAATCATAAAACTTAATGATTACTTGATTTTCAATTAAGTCCAAACCTGGGCATTTCTTAACGTTCAATTTAGCTACTGCTGCACCCAACTCCACCAAACTGAAGAGTTCAGCTTCAGCGTCACCTGCTCCTGTAAACTCAGAGTTCATCCGGCGTATCTCCGTTTGTTCAGGTGAATCATCTTGAGGAAGATCCTGAGGAAATAGTCTTCTAACAATCGTTTCCACAGTAGAAAACCAATCCGATGTCTCATCATTATTGTTCAATACAGTGTTGTATATTTCTCCACAAAGCAACTTATTACGAGAAATTTTATACACGAGACCCCAGGGATCTCTGTTACCAACTTCATTAACCAAATTTTGCCAACAAGTTCTCTTGCTCTCAGCAATAGCCTTATGAAAGGCCTTTCTTCTCTCTTCATAGGCATTTTTAAATGATTCCACATCAACACTAGAGAGATGTCTATTTCTTTGGTATACTTTCCTAGCCTGGCATACCTGAGACCTCAGAGAAGACAAAGCAGGAGTCCACCACGGCACAGACAACTTTTTAGTCCTTTTTCTCCTCGTGGAGTGCACACAAGCCTGGAAAATATGATGCTGTACATAGTTTACATATTCATAAGCTGTCATATCATTTAAACTCTCTCCAGGTATCTCACAATTATCACTATCGAAAACTGTAGTCAAATAATTTTTAAAATTGTTCCAGTTAACACGGTCCATAGAAAATCTAGACAGATCACTCGTAGCGAAGCTCTTTTCCCTTACTTCGAAACAGAGATCAAATGAAAGAGAGGGAGAGGAGACTGAAGACTGGGGGGAGAAAGTCAGTGGTTGGGGAGGAGGCAGGAGGGGTAGCCTCCTCCCCTACCGCCGAGGGATTGGGAAAGAAAGATGGGTCCAGCAAGAGCGCCGGCACCGATTGCCATTATGGCTGGAATATACAGAAAGCTCTGCGCTCTCATTGGGCTGGTTGGAATTCAGCTGAGTAGAAAGTCACTCGTGAGGCTGTGACCCGTCCGGAGGAGGTCCATATCTGGTGTGCACTTTCGTGGGTCAGGTCCGGTTCGTATGATCCTCTTATCATGGGTTTATTTTTATGATTATTTTTTTAATTTTTATTTATTTTTTCTTTTTTTTGCTGTCATAGGATTCATTTCATGGTTGTTGCTGTTGCGGTGGTGGAGGTGGGAGGGTCTGCCTTCTTGTGAAGAGGTCTTGCGCATATTGAGTGAAGGCACTATAGGTATCCTTTTCAGTTAGTATCAGATATTCCTGGTCTCGTAGCATTATTTGGGTGGTGGTAAATCGGCAGCGGAGATCCTCGTACAGTGGGCAGTCGTACGTCAAGTGCCCCCATGTCTCGCGTAGACTGCAGTGGCATGAGGGGGTGTCACTCAATCCCAATCCATGGAGTTTTCCTCTTATGGCGCCATGGCCGGTGAACAGGTAGGTTGCGAGAAGTCCAGGAGAAAGCCAAGGTGGATAGTTTGAGTACACCAGTTGGATATCAGGAATAAATTTTTTAGTGATTTCACCTTTGGTTGATGTCTGCCAGCGGTTTTGCCAGCTCTGGTTGAGATGTGCGAGGAGACGTTTGCGTTCCACTCTGTGGCCAGTTTCAGGGTCCACGGTGAAGTTCAGGTGGTTAGCCTCCCGTCCTGAACATAAGGTGTAAGGTATATTGTTGTCATGCGGCACCAGGGGTTTCCCCCATCTCCGCGTTGCTTTCTTTGTGGGTGTACCAGTTTCCTGGGAATGCCAGAGGTTTAAAAGTGTGTGGGTATTGTACCTGTGTAATGTCGTGTACCGTTGTTCATCTGAAGACTGGGGGGAGAAAGTCATTTAGTCATAGCGTGCGCGGGGGACTGGCGAGCGAAGCGACAAGGGGACGAAAATCCCTAGTTATTATTATTATTTTTTTTTTTTTTTCCCCGTACAATGTTCTTGTTTATACTCCGGTCTGCACAGTAGCACAGTGGTATCGTCACCGTCCTCCCCACATCGGGTGGAAAAGACTCGGGTTGGAATCTCGTCGATGACGCGAGGAACTTTAATGGGCTTTTTTCACTCTGTGGCTGAGTTAGTCGGTCTCAGGCGTAGATAGCAAGGTTCTTCCCTAGAAACTGGGGTTTTTGCGTCCAGTAAAACAGGCAAATCGACCACAGAACACACAATTTACAGACACAAATACGGGTTAATGTATTCAATTACGGAAACCCTAAAAATAATATATATATATATATATATTTTTTTTCTGTTTATACTCACGACCACCAGGTCAGTAGAGTTCACAATAAATACACATGTTAATCGTATTTATCAGCACGGGTTTAAACTACGGTCCATTCAAAGATGGTGACCATCACGCTCCTGATCACTCGGTTACGTCAAGCCTATTTATATTGCAAAAAGAAATTCAGTGATAAATGCAGTTTTAATGCAGTACTGTTAGTTTAGCAGTCTTACACAAAAATACATGTATATTTCTCAATTCATACAAGCATAATTCACGATTCTTACACTCCCCTTTCACGATTCTTACATAACAATACATATACAATAATATTATATCAGAATCTCTTGTGAAAGTGCACGTCACTTGTGACACGCACTTCCAAACATATATGAAAAAAAAAAAAAAAAAAAAAAAAAGACGCAAAAAAAAAGGAGTATAACAGAAGAAAGTAATAATACTATACAACTGTAATTAAACTCAATGGCTAAGTTTCGAGAATGAACAATTATACAGTAGAGTTTCAAGTGGTCTACAAAGTTATAATTTTTTCAAATAATTGACGAGGAAATAACTATATTTATTTTTCACTTCGTTAATTATACAAAAAGAAAAACATTCAATTAATTTTAAGAAAAAATATAATCCCCTAGAAATGTATCGCATTGCGTACATTAATTTGTAATGGAAGTATGCTGCCGAATGTTTAGAGTCTTAGACATTTACTTAATAAGAAAAAGTTTCAATCGGTATATTACAGGCCTGACGTAGCCGAGTGGTTAGGAGCGCGAGTGCAGTAGCACGCGATGTTTGAGTGGACCGGGTTTCAAGCCCATGACTGCTAAATACGATTAATATTTGTATTGATTTATTGTAAACTCCACTGACTTGGTGGTCGTGCCGGAGTATAAACAAGAACACATTTTCAGCGTACGTTTGGTCCCTGGACAGCTATTAAGACCATGATAGCCTTTCCTATCTCCCCAATAACCACCGAAATCTATTCATATAAATGGAAGTATATTTCAGTATTACTCTAGAATGAAAATTCAGATCGAATCGAACTTTTTTCAGCCTATTTTCTGTTAGTTCTTGGGAAAATTTCGTCCAGTTACGATTTCACAGCCCTCGTTCCCGTCCAACTCTACAAAAATCAGGATGAATCAAAGTGTTTTCGTATTAATCGACAATATGAATGCAGATTTTTACCAAATTTTCAACATATATTTTGTTTGATGCTTGGATCTTTTTAAGTAAAATTCGGATTTCATAGCAATCCCTCCCCAATTTCTCCTATAGAAATTTCATTATAAATTAGAAACAGGAGCTCTGATCGAATTCGATGTTTACATAAAATGTTTTACGAATCTTTGTAAGAAATGGTCCTTGAGGTTGTCACAGACATTCTCTCAGATATGCCAGACAAGTTGTACTTGCTACCTGGGAGTCTAAAACGCTGATGGAACTGATATTCGGGTGACACTCAAGTCAAGTGGATCCAATTTCGGCGAAGTCCGGATGGTCTGTGACAGCCAAATCCTCTGCTTGCACCTTCACAATGGTGGGACTGTTAGTAATCCTGGGTATAACCTCCATGCACAAGTACATGGTGGGTGACCACCCAGGTGTGAACCAACGTAAGCAGGGGTCGAGGTGTGGCACCCAAACCACATGGAGGAACGCCGCCCCTCTATGTTACAAGGCAGTACTAGGTGGTAGATGACTCTCATCAACCGGTGAAATACCACCACTTTGCTTATTGGAGGCTTGAAGTGGTGGAACCCATGTTTAGTCTCTAGAGCTAAGTTCCGGTCAACCCTTCCCTATCTCTTCCATCATGCAGTATGATTGAGGACTTTTGAGGTTATGATGAACGTCGTGGCCAGATCCAATATTCCTTACATTTCGAGGGTACAGCTCTAAAACGGTGTTCGCAGGCCGGCCGCTAGTTAGTACACCGGACTGAACCTATTGGTAACTCTCTAGGAAGCTTCCGGATCAGCTAGTGTATAATCTTGCTACCTCTACTCTGCCAGATAGTGACTGGAGGGAGTCCGAGTAGTGTGTATGCGGGGAGCATTTGCGACGCCACGTTATGTCAAGGATCTGGGTATATTCTTACCACATGTACGCCATATCCAAAAATTTCATTACTTCATATAGCATGTCCCACCTACTTTTTCTTACTATTGAAAACACCATGAATTGTCAAACTAATAGAGAAAGCTTATCTGCGAAAAGATCTAAACCTCCCAATGACTTCCTAATTCATTTCACAAATGTACGTGGTCTCAATTCTAATCTCAACGATGTCCATTTCCACTTGCAGTCTGCCAAACCCCATGTACTTTTTCTCATCAAACACCCACTGGCTAAAGGCAAACTTCCGCACATCTATCCTACAATTGTCTTTCATCAATTTGAATTCATGCCTTTTCAGGCGAGTATTCTGGGCAAGAGAAAGAATCCTATTAGCATTAGTAGAGGCATTTGATGCAAGAAACCAAGCTTATGCAGCAACAGCCAAAAAAAAAAAAAAAAAAAACCCACTTCCACTTCACCCCTCTGTTCGTTCAAAATACCTGTCCAGCTGAGCCTTAAACTTATTTAGGCTATCAACCTCCACCACAAGGGATGGAAGTCTGTTCCATCAACCAACCACCCGCTGGCTAAAGGCAAATTTCCGCACGTCTATCCAACATCTGTCTTTCCTCAATTTGAATTTATGCCCTCTCAGGTGATTTTTCTGAGCTAGAGGAAGAATCCCATCAGCATTGAGCATGCTCAAACCATTCAAGGCTTTATACACCTCTATCAGATCACCTCGCTGGTGCCTGGTCTCCAGACACTGTAATTTGCAAAACTTAAGCCTTTCTTCGTAAGAGCACCCCTTTGTTCCATTCTTTACCACGCTCAAACCATTCAACGCTTTATACATCTCAATCAGATCACCTCGCAGGTGGAGCCTCCGTAGCCAGGTGGGCAGGAGCAGCAATGCATTGGACATGCTTCTTGATTAAACTGGGATTCGAGCCCGTGACCACGAAATATGGAGGATGCGGTAAGGTCAGTGTGTGTGTGTGTTTTTTGACAGGCGGCACCAGTGCTTTCGCACAACTCCGCATTTGAATCTCTTGTGAAGTAAGACTGTACTGTCAAGGCCAGATAGCATATGTTAGTGAATGTTCATGTTTGCTTAGTGCGGGTTATGTTGTTCATCTGGCCGCTTAGCCTAGGGTCTGTGGAACACCACAGACCGCTAGTTACCGTCACTGGCACTGGGAGCCGGACCAGGTAAGTGGGAAGAGAACTCTGGCTGGCCGACCCTGGGATTAGCCTCAGCTTCCCAGGGAGGGTCAAAAAGAAAATAAATAAATAAATAAAAAATAAAAAATAAAAAATAAAAATAAAAATAATAAAAAATAAATAAAAATAATAAAAAATAAATAAAATAAGATAAGATAAAAAATAAAGATAAAATAAAAATTTTAAAAAATAATAATAAATAAATAAATAAATAAAAATAAATAAATAAAATAAAAAAATTAAAAAAATAAAAAATATATAATTTTTTTTTTTGAAATAGGAGAAGGGGTGAGAGATTGAGGAGAAGAAAGAAAGTAAGCAGAAGAAAGAGGGCGAGGTAGGGTGGGCTACCCCAAAGGGGAGCCCACCCTACCTCAGGAAGAAGAGAAAAGATTGTGAGGTCAAGTGACCCACAAAGTCAGGTTGCCTAACATGACCCTGCATTTGATAAGTCAAATGCCAGTCCCACTCCCAGAGGAGTATTTATGTGAGTTCCTACACAAGTAGGAAAATCAGTATTGTCTTACACCTCAAAGAGAAGAGGTGCCAGCAAGTGAGTGGGTCCCACATTGGGCAAGAGCCCAGTGTCAGCAATTTAATCTTCTTCAGCCAAGGGTGACTTGTAGGCAATGAGCAGTGTCCCACACTGGGTAGAGGACTTGGATAATCTTCTCTTAGGGGATGAGAGGAGGCAAATGGATTTATGAAGCTCAAGGATTGCTTGGAGTTCTTGTGTCTACTGTAGAAAAGTTTTTTTTTGGAGATAGCTTGGTGGGTTTGTCAGATAGCTTCCTTTGTGAACGTTGAGAGATTCCTGTTAGGCCAGGATAAATATCAATATCCTGTTGGTGTTTTCTTTGCGGGATTACTGAGCTCTAGTCACGGTGACAAGCTCTAGTCACGGTGAGTAGGATATTGCGTTGAATTGAATGCAGCTTTGCTTTATTCCGTGCAATGATGGCACGAGGGAACCATACGGCTGCACCATAGCACACAGCTGGTAAGAAGATGGTTTTGTAAAGTAGCATGAGAGTCCTCCTCTTCAAACCCCAGTCTGCTCTGCTAATTCTTACGATCATGGCAGTATAACGACGAATTTTGTTGGAGAGGTAATTAAGATGAGGTAAGAATGTTAATCGGGAGTCGAAGGTTACTCCTAGATATTTTAGTTCTGTTTTGAGTTGCAATGTCTGCCCAGAGATTTTAATTTGGGGCGGTCTTCTTATGTCCAAGGATCCTTTGAGGAGGATAGTCTTCGTTTTTTCCCCAGAGATGACTAACTTGTGGTTGTTTGCCCAATTTTGGAGGATCGTTAAGGCAGGGGAGGCAATTTGCTCAAGCTGAGTTCTAGAATCAGCTTTGATAGGGAGGATGACGTCATCTGCATAGGCCATGCAGTCCACAGGACCTAGATCCATAAGAAGAAATTCATCTAGTATTAAGTTCCAGAAGTAGGGCCCAAGAACTGAGCCCTGTGGACACCCTCTAACAACTGGTTGGGAGGTTTTCTGAAAATTTGTTTGAACGGTTACTGAGCGATTGAAGAGGTAGTTCTGGAGACAACGGTAGAGGTTGATTGGAATATTGAGTTGACGTAATCTCCTGACAATGCTGCGCCACCAGATGGAATCGAAGGCACCAGCAAAATCAATGGAGATAGCCAGTAGATATTTTTCTGTGGTTGAGTTTGCTGTGTTGAGGAGATTGTTCATAGGGTCTTCAGTGGAGCATCTTGGCTTAAAGCCATACTGCTTTGGAGAGTCTAAGTTGGCTGTCTGGTAGTAGGTGGATAATCTGGATTAAAGCAGCCGCTCATTATCTTTCCGAAGACCGGGAGAAGAGCAATGGGGCGGTAAGATTTGGGTAGAGTAGGATCTTTATCTGGACCTTTTAGGATGAGTCGAAGCACCGCCTGTTTCCAGGAATCAGGGAAAATTCCTTTTGCAAGGCATTTGTTGGACAGTGCTAATAGGTGGTTCGGGAGATGTGTTGCTGATTTCTTGATGACCTCAGCCTCATTAGTTAAAATTAGAAAAAATAATGATAAAAAATAGAGATAAAATAATGATAAAAATTAGACATAAAATAAAGCAAAGATAAGAAAAAATAAACTTAAATATGTACGATAATGAATTAAAAATAAAAGATAATTTAAATGCTGGAGTTGAGGAACTGGCAGCAATGATGTTTTTTCTTCTGAAAAAGGCTTTAGTAGAAAAGGTCTAGAGGTATAGGAAGATTTCTTTATGTAGGAGAAGACCTTCTGTGTGTGCTGTGAAGAGAAGATGATGGTAAGTCTGCATGAAATGGGAAAAGGTGCCACGCCTCCACAGGCACAAATGTACGAATCTCGTCAGTGAATTCCCTCCTCCTCATGCCGAGTGGAACAGACCTGAGTTCGAATCCCGTCAATGACGAGAGAAATTTTTACTGGTCTTTTTCAAAAGTGGCTGAGTTATTAATATTAGTATTAGTATTAGTAACGGCCGCATGGTGCAAGAAAGCCTATGGCTTATGCTGCACCAGCCAAAAACACGGTCTTTCCCCTCACAAAATTTGTTTTTTTCGTCCAGAAAATCGACTACATGAAATTTACAAACATATTATATACGGCGCAATATGGCCTAAGCTGCTGATGCGCCAAAGAACTTTACAACATTCCACAAAATGGTCAGTGAAAGTACATTTTACAACATTCCACAAAATGGTCAGTGAAAGTACATTGGTGTTGAGGGATTCGTGAATAGTCAGGATGACAGATGTATACAGACTAAGAGAGAACAACTTCCCATATAATTGAAGTATTGCAAAAGAGAGTTTGTCTTGTTTGCAAAGTGAGAATTTTTGTTTTTCCAGCGGCAAAAGTGGTGACTGGAATAAAAGCTGCTTTATATACAGGCTTTTTTTTTCTTTTTTTTTTCAAAGTATCAAGTATCAACAAAATCTAAAATATGAACATTAATTGCAAAAAAATTAATGTTAAACATTCATAAATACCGCATTTCAAACCACGCGCATAGTAGTTATACAATACAGTGTACCGCGCTTTACGATATTAATCCGTTACCATCGTATCGCGAAAATATCGTAATCTGAACCGAATAACACATTGTTTTTTGGTAATTCATTCCACGACCTCTTAAGTTCAAATCTTCGCTATATAACTAACCCTAAAAGGTTTTTATAATGTAAATTGTATTAGTAAAATCATTAAAATCATTAAATTAACCAATTAAAATCATTAAACGCACTACACTTTCAACGTTATCATATGGTATAAGAACCAATTTCGAACGGCTTTGTGATATTTTTCTAAAGCATATTTCTGGAAGCATCATCATTCTTTTCTTTCTTGGTGATTCCCTTCTACTTCTGTCTCTGTCTCTCTCAGGGTAATTCAGAAATTTTTTTTGGTTAGTGCAGCGTAAGCCTCAGGCTTCCTTGTACCATATAGCTAATAATAATAATAATAATAATAATAATAATAATAATAATAATAAGTCACGACCATAAAACAATAAAAACTTTCCGGTTTATTGGGCTTTTCTGTTACTGCAAGCAATAAACGGCTAGTAAACTCGATGTTATTGCGTTTGTGAAAATACCGATAGCTGGAATTGTGTGGGTTTTTTCGTTATCATGGTGAAATGTGTTTGCCCTTTACTGAAATCTTCAATCGTATAAAAAGCATAAATAAATTTTCAGAATCTTCTCTTCATTCTTTTTTTTTTGCGTCGTAAACTTGTTACTACACGCAAATCGTATTAGTTGCAATTTGTGCGTTCCGTTAAAAAGGCTTATGCTTGTTATTTGGTTTTAAGTAGCATTAGCAACTAAGGCCATATTGCTCCGGGGATATACCGTGATCATTCCCTGACCTTTCCGCATCTTCATTATTTGGTGGCTCATGGGCTCGAACCCCGGTCTAATCAAGAAGCATGTGCTACGCACTGCTGCTCCTGCCCACCTGGCTACGGAGGCGCCAAGCATTTCTGAAGAAGACGACTCCTTGTGCAACAAACCAACGAGTGCCGAGCCAAAAATGAGTGATCAATGAGTGTGGATTTAGTCGATGATGATGATGATGAAGAATAAACATTCTTTAACATTTGTAAGTCATAAATAATTTCTCTATTATTATAATTTGCTTGATTTTACAGGCTACATTTTCATTTCGTTTGGATAAATCAATTATTGTTTAAACATAAACTAATTAGCTAACTAATTTCATTGTTGACATTGTAACCCCTATTTTTAACATTGTGTCTAAGGGGAAATAAATTCCCCGAGTCACAACTCGAGCAAAATGCGCCGATGCGCGCTAGGAGCGAATTAACTCGTAAAATCGAGAACTACCTGTATTATGTGAATCTTCTGAATTTTTGAGTAACACAAATAATAAGAAACAAAAAAGTTAGAGATTATAAAGAACAACTCCTAAATATCTGTGTCATGAAAACAAAATTTAACTTAGTTATGGGAATTTATCTGTGACTCCACATATCTTTAAACACTATCACTTAGGAGAAAAGAGTCCTGGGGGGGGGGGGGCAGAATTAGGCAAGATAAGGAAATATTGCTTCTTCTGACTTCAAACGGTTTATTCAAATATATGATGATACAAACTTAGAAATTGAAAATATAAATAAATACTGTATATACAAAAGGTTTTATTTAAAATCACTGACTGCGTAAAATAAAATAAAACAGGATTTTATACAATTAAAATATAAAATAAGAAACCAAATAAAAGCGCTAAAACATATATGCAGCATATATAAAATAAAACGAGAAGCTTTCGAGGCGTTTGGCCTGTTCTTCAGTTTGGTAAGATCAACGACACTTGATCTTACCAAGCTGAACGAAATATATGTATGCAAGGCTCTATTGTTAACTTGCTACACCCCAGTGGCATTGTGACCACTGTCCTCCACACACCGGGTGGAAAAGGCCCGGGTTCGAATCGCGTCGATATCGCGAGGAACTTTAATGGGCTTTTTTCATTCAACCCGACGCTGCAATTCCTCAACTGTGTTAATGTCAGAAGTGTACACCAAGCTTTTTACATGTTCCCAGATACAAAAATCCATAGGATTTAAGTCTGGTGATCTGGGAGGCCACATTACAGGTCCACCTCTACCTATCCACCTCTCGGTATCTAACTAGAAGGTTGACCAGTGGCGTAGCTACCATGTAAGCAGGCAAGGCAATTGAGTAACTGCTTACATGGTAAGCTTGCCTGCTTACCATGTAAACAGGCAAGACCTTTAGGTGCACGGCGTGTTTGGCTGTCTTCTCGTTTTGCAATTTTCATTAATTAAGTAGGGGCCTGAACATGTTCTTTGCCTCCGGGCCCGAAAAAGGGTAGCTACGCTACTGAGGTTGATCATACCTTCTAGTTAGATACCGGGCCACAACTCGAGCCAAATGTGCCGGTGCACCACCATGCATAAACCAAATGTTCTGGCGTAGCTGAAGTGGAACATTATCATCGTCAAGGAGATCTGGAAGACCATTCTGCAGGAACTGAAGGTAGTTAGCCTCTCTTGTTAGCCTGTTTGGCAGAAAGAGTCTGCGCGGGTAGCACAGTTGTATCGTCACCGTCCTCCCCACACCGGGTGGAAAAGTCACGGGTTCGAATCCTGTCGATGACGCGAGTAACTTTAATGGGCTTTTTTCATCCCGTGGCTGAGTTAGTCGATCTCAGGCGTAGATAGCAAGGTTTCCCCCCAGAAACTGGAGGTTTTTCGTCCAGTAAAAGAGGAAAATCGACCAGAGAACACACGCAATTTACAGACAAAATAAATATACGGGTAGATGTATTCATTTACGCCCTAATATCTCAATTTGTTTGGCAGAAAGTGTGGTCCGGTTAGACGGTCTCCTAATAGTCCTGCAGAGAAATGTTCCTGATGTCGTGACTCGTGAATTGTATTAAGATTTTCGTCGGACCAAATGTGACAGTTATGAAAATTAAAAATACCATCAAGAGGTAAACCCAGCTTAGTCAGCGAACAAAATGTTGTTTAAAAATTGGTGGTTCAAGTCACATTGTTGTTGACTCCACTGGCAGAAGTTCACTCTGGGAGGGTAATTTGTATTGTTGAGACCTGGCACACGCTGGATATGGTAGGGGTACAGCAATTGGCGATGAAAAATTCGCCACACACTGCTATGACTCAGTACACGCTCTTGCAGAGCAACCCTCCTTTTCGAAATTCGTGGATTTTGTTTTATGGAAAAGGCATTACTTCAGAGTTACTAACATTAAATTTAAACAGAAATTGTTATCGATTCAGCGCTCAATGCTTTATGTTATTTCTAATTTGTGCAGAACAGTCTCAACGAATGCTATGCAGGTTTTGGCCGGCGCATTTGCCTCTAGACTTGTACATTGTGTATCGGGCCCTTTGTTATTACTTAAAAAAGGCATAGTGGTTTCTTTCATGAATATTACATCTGATGTCGCTATAGAGATAGCTAAAGCTAAGAAAAATGTTCTAACACAGTTGATTGGTATGTGGCAACAGGGATGGGATCTTAGTGCAACTGGGGAGGTAACTAGATTGTTTATTCCAACAGTTAAATTTACTTATGATAGTAACAACAAATGGTTTTTTCCTTCTATGGTAACATCGTTTATTTTAACTGGCCATGGCTCATTAAATTTTAAACTACATTACTTTGGTCTAGTCAGCTCTCCTTTATGCACTTGCGGTCAACCTGAGACTTGGAGTCATTTATTATATGATTGTAGTTTGTATGTTGAACATAGAGAAAGGCTAAAAGTGAAGATTGGTAATTTAGTTAGGGGCTGTGAAAGTGACCTTATTGCTAATCAGGATAAATTTCAAGCACTGCAAGAGTTCTGTGTAACTGTTTTTCAACGGAGAAGACATTGGAATAATCTAGTAATTACTAATTAAGATTTGGTTATATACATTTTGATTATTTGTGTGTTTTGTTTTTTTTTCTTTTAGTTTGTTTATATTATGTGTGTGTATATATGTATTTTATTTATTTATTTATTTATTTTGCTGGCTTTCAGGTGTGGGCAGCCTGGGAGCGGGATTGCTGGCACCCCCCCGGTATAGCACTACTTCTGGTGGGTAAGTGTAAGTGTGTGTTGTCTTACGGCACCAGGGGTTTCCCCCATCTCCGCGTTGCTTTCATTGTGGTGAACCAGTTCACTGGGAAATGCCAGAGATTTAAAAGTGTGTGGGAATTGTTCATGTGTTGTGTTCTGTACCGTTGTTCATCTGGTCATTTAGCTGTTGGACCCCTATTGAGGCCCAACGTTGTCCCACTTACGCCCCGTGGAGGCAGACCAGGAACCCAGTAGCTGTAGATTCACTGTGGCAGGTCCTGCCGCTTAATTTCCTGGGATTTCGTCGGCTAGGACCTTAAAAAAAAAAAATAATAAAAAAATAATAATAATAATAAATAAAATAAAAGAAAAGAAAAAGAAAAAAAATAAATAAAATAAATAAATAAAAAAAATATATATAAAAATAAAAATAATAAAAAATAAAAAAATAAATAAGTAAATAAATAAAAAAAAATAATAATAAAAAATAAATAAATAAATAAAAATAAAAATAATAATAAAAAATAAAAAAATATATATAAAAATAAAATAACTAAATAAAGAAAAAAAATAAATAAAAAATCTGGGCTGTTGTAGGGGTAATGTCGCTTTGGTTTGCTAGGCCGAGTTTTGGGCGTAAGGTAATTTTATCATATTAATTTTTTGACGTGTGGGGCTTTCGCTATGATGAAGGTAGAGAGGGGAGGGAGACCGAAGATTGGGTGGGTGCGGGATTTTTGTGCATGAGGCACTTAAAATAGAAGACCAGGCCCAGCACCAAGTGAATATGGGCGGCCATTAGGGTCTATTCGCCAACGGGGAGCGGCTGTGCAGGTGACAGCTTCTCCCTGATGGCGAAGAGACCTTCCATACAGGTCTATTTTGCAGAGGTTCTGCACAAAGTCAACTTAATCAGGTGGAGATAGACGGAAGTCTAGGTGCCACCTTAGACATAATAATAATAATAATAAATATGGAAAAGGCAGCTGGATGAACAATTTGTGAACTTACAAAGTTTATCGACAGGGATAGTTTCCGGTGTGCGAGAGCGTGTTAGGTTGTTCTTCACGTCTGTTCTCTGTACGCAGTCTCGGATAGGTTTCTGTGTTGCTTTATTCCTAACTAATAGTGCTATTTTAATATCGAATTATTTGTTCTTTGTGTTGGTGATATTAACAAGTAACAAATAACAGAAAATTTTCTGACAACGTTTGATGTTGGAGCTGAAGTAAGAATTTCCCAGTGTGCTGCTAATAATTTTAGTGTGAATAATTGAATTGGGGTGAGATTAGTTTCCTTTCTCGATTTCTGGTAGGAAATGTAAATTACATTAAAGAATATCAAATAGCAATAACGGCAGTATCAAGTTACTGACGACTGATTTGTAGGTAGTGCTTATTGTTAAAGTTGATATGTTAATGGGATCGATCTTCTTGCCTACATTATATGAGATTGCATTGGATATTATTTTCCCCTACACTGCAGCATGGAGGGGGAAATCGACAAGAAAATCATTACGAACTGGGGGATGAGGCGTCTGCTTTTTCCCCTCTACCCTCTAGAGTTCACAGATTGAATTCAGATCAAATTAAGAAGATAGAAGGTAAATATCTCAATACGTTTTAAGTGTATTAAAGTGGTGAATACAGTGCCAAATTTGGTTGGTTTGCAAAGAACAAGTGATGTTGCCAAGCAAAATACAGTTCAGTTAGAGGTAGTTGGAGAAATTACAAGTGTGACAACTGAACACGGGGTGCAAATAAGTAATGAATTAGATTGATATTCAAGGTTTGGCATTCAAGGTTTGGATTTGATAATTCATATTCAAGTTTGTTGTTGATATTCAAGGTTTGGGTTTGATGATTTCACAGATCTCAATGTAGATGGTGATTTTGATAGTTTATATGGAGATATTACAAGAAGTACAGGAACCAATGTTCGTGAAAGTGACATCATTGTTTCAAATATTCAAGAACAGAGGTTATGTTATGACGTGTAAACTGTGTATGAGTTAATCACTAAGTTAAAGAAGCAGGTAGTAAACTACACCACAAGTGAGTCGAGTAAAATAAGAAAGACGACATCAAACTTTATATTAGCATTAGCATTAGTAGAGGCATTTGATGCAAGAAAGCAAGCTTATGCAGCATCAGCCAAAAAAAAAAAAACCCACTTCCATTTCATCCCTCTGTTCGTTCAAAATACCTGTCCAGCTGAGCCTTAAACTTATTTAGGCTATCAACCTCCACTACAAGGGATGGAAGTCTGTTCCACCAACCAACCACCCGCTGGCTAAAGGCAAATTTCCGCACGTCTATCCTATATCTGTCTTTCCTCAATTTGAATTTATGCCCTCTCAGGTGATTTTTCTAAGCTAGAGGAAGAATCCCATCAGCATTGAGCATGCTCAAACCATTCAAGGCTTTATACACCTCTATCAGATCACCTCGCTGGTGCCTAGTCTCCAGACACTGTAATTTGCAAAACTTAAGCCTTTCTTCGTAAGAGTACCCCTTTGTTCCATTCACTAATCTTGTTGCCCTTTATCTGTACTCCAGAAGCTCTACATCCGTCTTGAAATGAGGCCTCCAGACCTGTATACAGTACTCTAGGTGTGGCCTGACCATTGCCTTATACAAGGGAATAATCACTTCATTATCCCTGCTGGAAAAATTCCTGTATATCATTGACAATACTCCATGAGCTACTCTTGCAGCCCGTCTGCACTGTCAGAGAACTTCATATCTGCCTGCACAACCACCCCCAAGTCCCTTTCATTCTCTACCACTGTCAGTGTAGTACCACAGAGTTGATACGTTGCTCTGGGGTTGCTGTTTCCCATGTGTAGCACTTTACATTTGTCAATGTTAAACTTCATTTGCCACCTCTCAGCCCATCTGCTCAACCTTTCCAGATCCTGTTGCAGTAGCATAGTGTCAGTAGTGTCCTTGACAACCCTGCCAACCTTTGTATCGTCTGCAAACTTGGACATTAAGCTTGATATACCATCATCAATATCATTTATAAATACAGAAAACAATAATGGACCCAACACTGAGCCCTGAGGGACTCCACTAATAACATTAGTCCAGGATGAGCAGTGTCCATTGATTACCACTCTCTGTCTTCTCCCCCTCAACCACCCCTTTATACATAGCAGCAATTTGCCTCCAATGTCACACTGCTCCAATTTGTGTAGCAGCATATTAGATAAGTGGGTTGACATTGAAGTTATTGCAACAGCTGTGCTGATTGATAATGAAAGACTAAAAGCAAAATTAGAAGAGATGGAAGTTAGGTTGCCCTTTTGATGAAATTGTGAGGGCCAACCATTTTCTCCTGCTGAGGAAGAACAGTAAATTTGCTTTGATAACTTTAAAACATACAGTAGAGTAGTTAGAAAATATAAGTAATGGTAATGAAGACAGCAAAATTGGTAATAGAGGTGGGGGGGAAGTAATAAGCAGAAACAGGTGAACACTAATATTAAGAGCAGATGTTAATGCACAGTTTAGTCAGGGGGTCAAAAAAGTGGTACTAAATGTTTTAAAAGATGATTTTAAGGAAATTAAAATGAGAAATCTGCGAACAATACGAAATAAAGGTGTTTTGATAGAAACAGATAATAAAGACGATTGTACAAAATAATAGGTTCAGAGAATTTAGATAGTATGGGTATTAATTATGATAGGTTGAAAACAAATAATCCTTCCATACTGGTGTATGATATACTCAAGGATATTGCGAGGGATGAAATAGTTGAAGACTTATATCTATAGAATTGGAAGGACTATGGTTATGATCTCGAAGAGGTAAAGAATGCAGTTGTGTTTAGATTTAAGAGTTGTTAAAATGTTTGTTTTTGAGAGACAGAATATTTTTGGGATTTTCCTCCCATAACTTTAGAAAATTCACAGTTGTGACCAAATGTTTTAAATGTCTGGGATATGACCACTCCGCCCAGTAGTGTAGTCATAAAACAATGTCATGTGGTCATTGCGCTGAGGGGGTGGGGGCATGTTTATGCTGACTGTCAGCGCAAGGACCAACATCCAAATTGTGTTAACTGTAAGCATAGAGGTCGTGACTATAAACACTCTGCAAAAGATGTAAATTGTCCAGAATATGTTAAAGCACTGGAATTAGCAAGAACGCGCATAAATTATGGATAATGATAATAACGATTGTATTAAACATTTTTGGTTGGCACATAATGGGCATTCGAGGTGCGCGGACGCGCTTCGTCAGGGCTCCTCAGTTAAGTGGATTGTTGATTAGTGCTTTTAAATATTTGATTTATTTAGATATTGTTGGATTATTTTGTTATAGGTTTTCCTGTAACAGTTTGATTTTCATAATATTATAGATATAATTTTCTAAAGTTAATTTTCATATTTGGCTAATTTTATAATAGTAGTTACGAGATCTGCCTTAAACACGTCACAGGGTATCGTGACTCCACGGAAACAGCCGATGGCGATTTACGGGTGAGTCATGATTTAATCTGTTGTGGAACCTGTGGAATGTTTTCCAAGATCGACCTGTCGACTAATCATAGCTCACATGGGGATTCTTTTCTTTGTGATCGATGTAAGGAGTGCACCGATCTTAAATTACAATTTGGTGCACTGATGGAACAATTTGAGTCCCTGAAAAAACGGGTGCTTGCCCTCGAGAATAATGCATCTGGGAGCTCGTCAGGGACTCAAGACTCCAGCAATCTACCAAGTGATGCACACCTGATTCGGGCCTCAAAACAGAAAAACCAAGTGCAAACTACTCTGGTTAAAAAGGACATTTGTTTTATTATGAAACTCCATTGTCAGGGGAAAGGGGGAATATTTTTTGTAATAAGGATAGGTGGAGTAGAACCAGGGTATGTCTGCCGGGAGCAACTATTAATGATGTCACCAACAGATTGTCAGATTTTAAGGGGGGGGGGGAAAAGAGAATATTATTATTCATGTGGGGACTAATGATACACGATCTGACGATTTGTTGGAAAAATACAGGACCATGTTGAGGAAATGCCGCGAGCTAGGCCACACAATGTCTATGTGTCTGCAATTCTGCTCAGACACGATAGGAGGGATTATATGTAAAAAGCCTTGTGGATTAACTCAAGACTTGAAGGACTCTGCAAGGCTTTAGAGGGGAAATTTCTATCAGCTTGGCCCACACTTGTAGGTAGAAGGAATTTGTTTTGTAGAGACGGGATACACTTAAACAAAGGTGGTGCAAACGTTTTTGCCAGTATTATTGAGGATACCTTAAAGGATCAGGAAAACTGCTAGTTAGGGGGGGGGGTAATATTGACACGCGTTTAACTGATAATATTTGTCAAAGTAACTTTTGCACATACATTCTTATCTGTTATCCCAACTGGACATATTATCTAGATGTTCTGAGGGCAGAAACGTTTCAAGTGAACGGGTAGCTAATGTCAGGGAGGAGAGCCTAAAAAAACTTCAAGGGTTGTGTTAGGGTTGTCAAATATACAAGAACAGTAAGTCTTAATTGTTTATACAGTAATGTTAGAAGTGTCGTCAATAAAATGAGCGAATTCGAACTGCTGTTTAAAACAAGTAACGCGGACATAATAGGGCTTACGGAGACGTGGTGCCACCCGGAGATAGGGGATGATGAGTTTCAGTACGACTTGTATAATGTATTTAGGAAGGATAGGGTAGATAGAAGGGGGGTGGTGAGTAATGCTTCTTATAAGAAGCAGCCTGAGTGCGACGATAGCTTTCCCGGATTCAGACGTTTCACATGCTGGTATAGAATCTGTATGGTGTGAGATAGTTGGAAACAAAGGCATAATGCAAGTAGGAGTAATCTACAGACCAGGTGATTGTGAGGATTATGACGAAAGCCTCTACATGCAAATGAATGGGCAAGTAAGCGTCAATGTCTTATTATGAGTGATTTCAATTTGCCTCTAATTGATTGGAGTAAATGAGAAGGAAACTCGACATGGGGAACAAAATTTTTAAATCAACTAGAAGACTGTTATTTGTATCAACATGTTAGGGAAAGTACTAGAGAAAAGAATATCCTAGACCTCATCACCCATGAATCAGATGACATAACAGGGCTGACAGTAGAGGAACCAGTAGCAGGAAGTGATCACGGAGTTCAACGGTGGATGATGATGAGAGAGGTAGCAGCAGTAAAAGGCAAAGGAAATTTCAGAAAAGGAAATTACGCTGCCTTAAGGTACTACATGGCCTCTATTAACTGGGTAGATATCGCGCAGAGAATGAATACATTTGAACTGTGGTATGCTTTTAAAACATTAATCACAGATACCTTGAATGCGTATATACCATTAAAAAAATACTCCACGAGGAGGGTTCCAAGTTGGATGAATAGTGAAGTTGGCACATTACTTGAGCAGAAAAAGGTGGCATGGAAAGGTTACAGAGCAATCAAAAGTACTGAAGCCTATAACACCTCTAGAAGGTGATGTGTAATACAGCCACAGAAAAGGTTCGACAGGCAAAGACAGTTTATGAGAAATCACTAGCAAACAGAGCAAAGAGGGGGGGGGGGGAGATAAGGAATTCTTCACATATAAATGTCAAGAAAAGCAGGACAAACCAGATCGGACCTTTACGTAAGAGAAAGGGGATAGTATTAAATACACCAGCTGCCGTTTCAGATGAACTCAACAGTTATTTTGCATTGATATTTACAAATGAAAAACCTTTTGTGGCAATGGGAAATTGTGGGAGCGAAGTTGAAAAATATGTAATTAATGATATTGAAAATTCGCAAGATTATTTAATGAAAAAACTTTCGAGCCTACAGGCCAGTAAGGCTCCTGGAGATGATGGAATATACCCTATAATCTTAAGGGAGGTGGCAAGTGAGTGCATTGAACCATTGAGACTAATTATACGAGCATTGCTAGACTCTGGGAAGATTCCCTTGGATTGGAAAAGTGCCAATGTATCTCCCATACATAAGGGTGGCTCTAAGAGTGATGTGGGAAATTATCGACCTGTCAGTCTGACTTCAGTGGTAGGGAAAATCATGGAGGCAATGATCAAGGGTGGAATTCAGGATTATTTGGATCGAATTGAAATTCTCAAGGATACTCAGCATGGTTTTGTAAACGGAAAATCATGTTTAACAAATGTGGTTCGCTATTTTGAAAGGGTCACTCACGAGCTGGATTTAGGGAATAATTTCGACATTGTTTGTTTAGATTTCAGCAAAGCTTTTGACTCAATCCCACATGAGTGGTTGCTTTATAATCTGGAACAGGTTGGAATCCTTAGCTGGGAAAATCCTTAGTGGGATAGCAGGATGGCTTCAGGACAGGAGGCAGAGGATTGTGAGGGTTGATGTAAGAAGTGGGGTTCCCCAAGGATCAGTATTAGGACCACTGTTGTTTTTTAATTTTCATAAACGACATCGATGAAGGGATAGAGAGCGTGATGTCTCAATTTGCAGATGATGTTAAAATTGGTAGAGTAGTTAATTATCACTGTCAAGCTGAGCTTCTTCAGAGAGACTTAGATAGACTTCAGGAATGGTCAGAAAAATGGCAGCTATGCTTTAATTGAACAAAGTGTAAGGTATTACATCTGGAAAACAGTAATCCCAAAATAACTTATTCACTTGGTGGAGTTCAACTAAACCCAGTACTGGAGGAAAGGGACTTGGGTGTTACGATACGGTCAGACATGAAATTCTTTGAGCATTGTAAACAGGTTGCAAGGAAGGCCCATGGTGTCCAATCGATGATCTATCGAACTTTTGCAAGTAGAGATAGGGACGAGACCGCACCTAAAGAAAGACATCGAGCTTCTTGAAAGGGTGCAAAGACGAGTAAACCGCTTGGTGAGATCGGCAAAAGGGTGTCCTTATGAAGAAAGACTTCGAATATGTGGGTTGCAGAGTTTGGAAACTACACACCTTAGAGGAGATTTGATTGAGGTGTTTAAGGCTCTGAGTGGCATCAGTAAAATCAATGAGGACGAAGTTTTCAACGTTATAAATAATGCTAGGACTAAGGGACATAAATTCAAGTTACGGGGAGAAATGTTTAGATTGGACAGCAGGAAGTTTTATTTTAGCCAGCGAGTTATAAATTACTGGGCCGACCGGGCTAGCCGGGCGGGTAAAGTGCCTGCCTGGAAGCCCAAAGGTCGCGGGTTCGAATCCCGCCTCGGGCTTGGATCAAAGTACTGCAAAAAACCTTGGGAGGTGCATTATGGCCACAGAAGCAGATGCGCCAACAACTACTACCAAAAAAATAAATAAATAAATTACTGGAATAAGTTGTCTACATGGTTGATAGAGGCTGACAGTTTGGGAAATTCAAAGGTCATCTGGATAGTACCTTCGGGTCAGGGATGCTCATAGGGATGATTGGTTTAATTTTCTTATCTTTTACTAATTATTATTATTTATTTATTTTATATAATTTATTTTTTTATCGCTGTTTTATTCAGGTTTTTTTTTTTTTTTGTTTTGGCCGGTGCAGCATAAGCCATAGGCTTTCTTGCACCATGCGGCCATTACTAATACTAGTGATGATTAGCATTAGTAGAGGCATATGATGCAAGAAAGCAAGCTTATGCAGCATCAGCCAAAAAAAACCCACTCCCATTTCACCCCTCCGTTCGTTCAACATACCTGTCCAGCTGAGCCTTAAATTTATTTAGGCTATATCAACTTCCACAACAAGGGATGGAGGTCTATTCCACCAACCAACTACCCGCGGGCTAAAGGTAAATTCCGCACATCTCTCCTAAATCTGCCTTTCCTCAATTTGAATTTATGCCCTCTCAGGTGATTATTCTGAGCAAGAGGAACAATCCCAATAGCATTGAGCATGCTCAAACCATTCAAGACTTTATACACCTCAATCAGATCAGATTGCAGTGTCTCCAGACACTGTAATTTGCAAAACTTCAGCCTTTCTTCGTAAGAGCAACCCTTTGTTCCATTCACTAATCTCGTTGCCCTTCTCTGTACTCGTTCCAGCAGCTCTACATCCTTCTTGAAAGGCTTCCAGACCTGTATACAGTACTCAAGGTGTTGCCTGACCATTGCCTTATACAAGGGAATAATATCCCTGCTAGAAAAATTCCTGTATATCATTGACAAGACACCATGAGCTACTTTGCAGCCCGTCTGCACTACTCAGAAAACTTCATATCTGCCCGCACAATTATCCCGGGTCCTTTTCATTCTCTACCACTGTCAGTGTAGTATTTAGCATTAGCATTAGCATTAGTAGAGGCATATGATGCAAGAAAGCAAGCTTATTCAGCATCAGCCAAAAAAAAAAAAAAAAAAACCCTCTCCCATTTCACCCCTCCGTTCGTTCGAAATACCTGTCCAGTTGAGCTTTAAATTTGTTTAGGCTATCAACTTCAACAACAAGTGATGGAAGTCCCCGCTGGCCAAAGGCAAATTTCCGCACATCTATCCGACATCCGTCCTTCCTCAATTTGAATTTATGCCCTCTGAGGTGATTATTCTGAGAAAGATGAAGAATCCCATTGGCATTGAGCATGCTCAAACCATTCAAAGCCTTATACACCTCTATCAGATCACCTCGCCGGTGCCTAGTCTCCAGACTCTGTAATTTGCAAAACTTAAGCCTTTCTTCGTAAGAGCAACCCTTTGTTCCATTTACTAATCTTGTTGCCCTTCTCTGTACCCGTTCCAGCAGCTCTACATCCTTCTTGAAATGAGGCCTCCAGACCTGTATACAGTACTCAAGATGTGGCCTAACCATTGCCTTATACAAGGGAATAATCACCTCCTTATCCCTGCTAGAAAAATTCCTGTATATCATTGACAAGACACCATGAGCTACTCTTGCAGCTCGTCTGCACTGCTCAGAGAACTTCATATCTGCCTGCACAATTACCCCCAGGTCCTTTTCATTCTCCACTACTGTCAGTGTAGTACCGCAGAGTTGATACATTGCTCTGGGGTTACTGTTACCCATATGTAGTACTTTACATTTGTCAATGTTAAACTTCATTTGCCACCTCTCAGCCCATCTGTTCAACCTTTCCAGATCCTGTTGCAGCAGCATAGCGTCAGTAGTGTCCTTAACGACCCTGCCAACCTTTGTATCATCTGCAAACTTAGACATTAAACTTGATATCCCATCATCAATATCATTCATAAACACCGAAAACAACAATGGACCCAACACTGAACCTTGAGGAACTCCACTAATAACATTAGTCCACGTTGAGCAGTGTCCATTGATTACCACTCTCTGTCTTCTGCCACTCAACCATCCCCTTATCAATAGCAGCAATTTGCCTCCAATGCCACACTGCTCCAATTTGTGCAGCAGTCTTCCATGTGCAACAGTATCAAAAGCCTTTCTAAGATCCAAATATATAATATCAAAGTTATTCCCTGCATCCAGTTCTTTTGTGACTACATCATAGTATCCAATCAAATTGGTCAGGCAAGACCTGCCCTTAACAAAACCATGCTGCGTCTGAGCTATAACTGAATTCTTGTCTAGATGATCCTGCAGTGCTTCTTTAACCAGTGCCTCCATTAATTTACCTGGAACAGAAGTTAAACTAACAGGTCTATAATTACTTGTGTCAGCCTTTGATCCTCCTTTGTGAATTGGGGTTACATTTGCACATCTCCAGTCTATGGGTACCTCCCCTGAGTCCAAAGAAGCTCTCATAATTATGGCTAGGGGTTTGCTTACTTCCTTTGCTGCCTCCTTTAATATAACTGGATAGATCCCATCCACCCCAGGTGCCTTTTTTATGTTTATCCTCAACAATCTCTCCTCCACTTTCCTCTCAGTTATTACAAAATCATCCAGCTCACTGACAATGTTTACTTTACCTACATCATTCTCCTTCCTGAATAACTCCTCATGCGTGAATGTAGATGCAAAATACTCGTTTAGATTGTTAGCCACCTGAGCAGGATCCTCAACTGTTGAACCATCAATATCCAGTGGACCAATCTGATTCATCCCTTTCCTTCTCGAGTTCAAGTATGTAAAGAACTCCTTTCTGTTTTTCTTTGCATCCTTTGCCAAGGATTTTTCGTAGTCTGCCTTTGCCTGCCTAATCTCCTTTGTGACTTGGTTACAGACCAACAGAGTTGGTCTGTAACCAAGAGTTGGTCTGTATCACAGAGTTGATTCGTTACTCTTGGGTTACTGTTTCCCATATGTAGTACTTTACATTTTTCAATGTTAAACTTCATTTGCCACCTCTCAGCCCATCTGCTCAACGTTTCCAGATCCTGTTGCAGCAGCATACTGTCAGTAGTGTCCTTAAAAACCCTGCCAACCTTTGTATCGTCTGCAAACTTGGACGTTAAGCTTGATATACCATCATCAATATCATTTATAAATACAGAAAACAACAATGGACCCAACACTGAACCCTGAGGGACTCCACTAATAACATTAGTGGAGTCCCTCATTAGTCCATGATGAGCAGTGTCCATTGATTACCACTATCTGTCTTCTCGCCCTCAACCATCCCTTTATTCATAGCAGCAATTTGCCTACAATGCCACACTGCTCCAATTGTGCAGCAGTCTTCCATGTGCAATATTATCAAAAGCCTTTCTAAGATCCAAATATATAATATCAAAGTTATTCCCTGCATCCAGTTCTTTATATCTTCATAGTATCCAATCAAATTGATCCGGCAAGACTTTCCCTTAACAAAACCATGCTGTGTCCGAGCTAGAACTGAAGTCTTGTCTAGATAATTTTCCTGGAACAGAAGTTAAACTCACAGGTCTATAATTACTTGTTTCAGCCTTTGATCCTCCTTTGTGAATTATGGTCACATTTGCACATCTCCAGTCTATGGGTACCTCCCCTGAGTCCAAAGAAGCTCTCATAATTATGGCTAAGGGTTTGCTTACTTCCTTTGCTGCCTCCTTTAATATAACTGGATAGGTCCCGCCCACCCCGGGTGCCTTTTTTATGTTTATAATCAACATTTCTCCTCCACTTTCCTCTCAGTTATTACAGTATCATCAGATATCAAACATAGTTCAGTTGAATGGACACAGGTCTCGCATGGTAATGAATGAACTTAGAATATATGCAATGGAATACCAGTGTGACAGTTTGTTTGCAAGAGCCATAAGCATTACAGCTTGAGCAGAGTTATAGATTGTTAGGTTTTCCTGTAACTGCCAAGTCGGTTTATGTTACTAAAGCGAGGCCAAGAGTAGCAATAATTATTTTTAATAGGAATTTAAGAATAAATGTGGTATCAGGATTGTGCACTCAAGGTATTGTTTGTATTCATGTTGTTATACTTGACATTTCATTTTATTTATTGCCATTGTACTGTTCTCCAAAAGATAATATTGAATATTTCATTTTATGTATGGAAGGTGCAGTGGCACAGATAGGTTATGGCAATGTAGTATTGGCTTTTGACATAAATGCTAAATCCAATATGTGGTTCAGTGGTATGACGGATAACAAGGGAATGTGTATGGAGGGTTTTATAATATCAAATAATTTAGTTTTACTTAATGAATCTCAACAACCGTATACTTTTAGCAATGTACATGGACAATCGAACATTGATTTGACACTGGTTTCAACAGATTTTGTAAAGAGAGTGTGTCGCTGGGTTGTTGATGAGAATGCAACAAACAGTGACCATTGGGCTATATTATTTCATATAAATGTGGGGTATATAGAAAGACTTATTATATTAAAATCAATGAGCAGATGAGATTTGCATACAAAAAGATGAATTGGGAAAAATTTAATGAATTCTTGCGATTGGTTTTTTGTAACGATAAGTATTTGGCTCGGAACACTATGAATGCCACAGAATATACTGTTTGTTGTTGTTGTTTGTTATTTAGTTTTTAGGAGCATTAGCAACTAAGACCATATTGGTCCCGGAATATGCGGTGGTAATTCCCTGACCTTTCCGCATCCTCCGTGTTTAGTGGTGACGGGCTCGAAACCCGGTTTAACCAAGAAGCGTGTGCTACGCACTGCTGCTCCTTCCCACCTGGCTACGGAGGCGCCTACAGAATATGCATTTTATATTCAAAATTTACTTTTTGAAGCTTTGAAGTATGCAACTAGGCGTAGGAAAGCCACAGATAAGCAGGAACCATGGTGGTCTGAACAACTGAAAATTTTAAGGTGAGATGTTTTTTCGCCCAGGAAGCAATTTCAAAGATATAGAAGAGGCTAACTATTATAAGGAAATATATAGGTGTAAAAGGAGGGAATGTCATTGGGTTATTTATCAGCATAAGTTAAGATCATGGCAGAATTTAGTAAGAACTTCAGGAAACAGTAACCCTTGGGGACTACTGTATAAGTTGACTATTAATAAAAAGATAGAGCAGAATGTATTTCACACACTAATAGTAGATGGTAGGGAAACAGTTAGCTGGGAGGCAATTATTAAAGTTGTCATAGACAAACTGTTTCCTGAGGATTGTGTAAGTAATGATACTCTTGAACAGCGTGAGATGAGAGCAGATAATAGAGATGATGTCAACGATGAGAATATCTCTCTATTTACAGCAGAGGAGTAACTTGTAGTCAGTAAACAGATAAATGTTGATAAAACTCTGGGGATTGATTTAATTGAGAACAACAGTATCAATAAGTTATTAGAGATATATGCACCAGTTCTGCTTAATATAAATAAATAAATAAATCTTTATTGTGAAGTAGAGTTACAGCACCATATCCCAACACGGCGACGAGGGCTAGGGGGTTCACATATAGCAGTTAGGGAAAAGATAAGTACGGCGTACAAATACAAAGGCTACACAATACAGCGAACACATACAAAAGGCTACAAAATACCGATCACAAATGCAAATACAGCATAAAAACACAGAGCTAGACACAAATACAGAAATAAATACAACTTTGCAATATATCAGGGTTCAAGGGCTTTGATAAAGTTGTGTCTGTCCTTGTTACTTATTATGCTGTCAACGTCGGCGCCCACACGGTTGAGGGAGGGCAGCGAGCATCTGCTTGGGAAGAAATCTCTCAGTGAGTACAAGCCTGTTATGCTGAGCCACGAGTGCTGGTACCGACCTTAGGCTTGGTTGTGGAATCCTCCAAGAGCAAGCGTTCCAAATATTTGGAGATGATATCTGGCCTGTGATGAGTTTGGCTGTGAAAACCAGCCTCTTTTCCACGATCAGGAACTTCATCCTCTGGATGTCGAGTGCTTGTGTCATCATGGTGGTTGTGGTAGCGGGAGGTAGCCGAAGTTGGTTATTGGCCCATTTCAGTAACCAGTATTCAGCGGTGTACACACGCTTGAGGTTTGTATGTGCAGCAGAGGCCCATATTTCTGCACATAGAGAATGGCGGGGTAGACGGTGGAGGTGATGAACCTTTTAACAGTGACAGGATGTCGGACGTGTAGCAGCTGCTACTTTGAGATCCACCGTAGACGAGAAAATTTGGTACCGATTTTGTCGAACTGGTTGACAAAGGGCATCTTTTTGTCAAACAGAACGCGAAGGTCTGTGTGCGAGGGTACGCTTGGTTTTCGTACCCCTGCGAGTGTAACGTTGAGTACTGTCGGCATGGATTTAAGGGAGGATATAATAGATTTAATTTAAGGACATATGTATAACAAATGTTTATTGAAAGGCACATTTCCTGTTTTCTGGAAATGTGCCCTTTGAAATTGTTGCAAAAACCAGGTAAAGAAAAAACAAGCCCCAATAGCTTTCGACCAATATCGCTGTTAAGCAAGTTGTTTGAGAGATTGATTTTCCAGAGGTGAACTTTATGAATTTACACCACATTGAGTTGCCAGTATGGTTTTAGAAAATACAAATCTATTGAGGACGCGATTAATGATTTGGTGCTTTACGCTAAAAATGCATATAGTAAATATGTTCTTGCTCTATTCATTGACTTTGCAGGAGCTTTTGATACAGTCTGGCACGAGAGTATTCGCTTCTTGTTAAGACACCTCCATTGTCCAGGGAAAATATACCAGGTTGTAATAAGCTATTTAACTTCAAGGCAGATAATTGTAAGGGCACAGCATTTAACTCACAGGAAATTAGTGTCTAGGGGATGCCCACAGGGATCTGTGTTGGGTCCCCTATTCTGGAATTTGGTTCTGAATTAATGGCTTAAATTGAAACAAACAGTTTGCCATAAAATAACATTTTCGGATTATCTGCTTATCTGTGTGCCTAGTAACTCAAGAAGGGATATTGAAGAGAAGGCTGCAATGGTTCTTCAGAGTCTAACATCATGGGCTATTGTAAATAAATTAACAGTTTCAGAAGAAAAAACAGTTATGATGTTAGTTAAAGGTCACCTTGATATCAATCGACCCCCAAAAATTTTGTTAAATTGTCAGCAAATTAAAATTTGTTATCCAAACTAAGTATCTAGGTGTTTTATTAGATGTTAGGTTAACTTTTGTTCCACATTTGCATTATTTGATGAATAAAATTAAGCGTTTTAGTGCAGCAGTAATACGGATTTCTTGATCAGAATGGGGGTTACGTTTTAAATCTTTATTATACAACAGTTTTTCCGCCAATAGTGACTATGTATCATCAGTGTTGGTAACTTCTGTGAATAAGATTAAGTTTAAAGCCAAGTTAAATTCTGTGCAAAGAACGATGCTGATGGCAATTCGGAGGGTTTGCAGAACTGTCAACAAATGCCCTGCAGGTATTAGCGGGCCACATGCCGTTAGATCTTTTTATAATATATAGAGCTTTCTGTTGCCATATTAGGAAGCATAATAATTTCAAATGTTTAACCATTGTGTGTGACCTTAACATTGACCCTAAAGTTGAAAAGAAAAGAATATATGCTAATTTAATGGAAATCTGGGAAGCCAGATGGACGGATAGTATTACTAACGCGGTCACCAGACATTTTATTCCAAATGTTTCTTTTGCATGTTTTAAACTGAATAAGTGTTTTTCCCTAGTATAGAGACTTCTTTTTTGTTAACAGGGCATGGTTCTTTGAATAGTAAATTATATTATTTTGGTTTAAAGTCAACCCCTTACTGTGTATGCGGTGATGGAGAAACTGATTGAGGAATGGAAATAAAAATAACTACTTATCAGATTATAATAAGTTTGTTGCTTTTCAAAGGTTTGCTATTTCTGTATTTCTAAAAAGAAGACAGTTATCAGCCTGGATATTTGTAAACTAATAACTATTCACTGTATAGATTTTTTTTTCTCTTCCCCCCATCCTATTCTTGTCCTGGTTTTTTTATTTTATTTATTTATTTTATTATTATTATTTTGTTTGCTGGCTCTGGAAATTAACCTAGTGCGGGATAAATTTCTAAGGTGAGATTTGGGTAGATGTTTTTTTTTTTTTTTTCTTTCCTAACCACCCGAGTCTTCGTTTTTTTTTTTTTTTTTTAGTATTTATTTATTTATTATTATTATTTTTTTCTTTCTTTTGTTGTGTTTGCTGGAATTATGAACTAAGTGCGGGATTGTGGACCAGGACGGTGTCTTTTTTTTTTTAATTTTTTCTCTCTCTCTTTTTTTTTTTCCCCTCTGCCCACAGGAGTAGGAGATTTTGAATCCTGAATGCCTGTGCGGGGAGGGGAGATTTATTATTTTATTTTATTATTACTTATTATTTTTTTTATTATTTATTTTCATGTGTTTTTATTATTTATTTAATTTAATGTATTTAACTTAATTTATTTAATTTAATTTATTTAATATATATATATATATATATATATATTATAATTTTTTAATGCTGGCTCCCAGGCTTAGGCAACTTGGGGGCAGGATTGCTGGCACCCTCTGGTCTAGCACTTCTACCGGAGTGTGCAGGAATTTTGTGCCGTCAGCACAGACAGTATAATAGACCCAGGCCCGGCTCCACGTTCATAAAGACGGGCATCGAGTAGCAGTTATCCTGGGTGGTGGCCACTCTCTGGTGGCTGGTTGTCCTGTATATAACATAAACTCACACTTACACATTACACAAACCTAACACTTTATTTATTTTTTCTTTAACCAGGATTGTTTAAGTATAATAAAGTCAGTGATATTAGGTGGATTTGGATAAATGTCTAGGGGCCACCAAAGACTATAATAAATAAAAAAATAAATAAAAAATAAAAATACGGAACTGGCGGCCACGTGTCCCTGAGAAGCTTTGACGATCTCCCCACACCACACATATTTTTGTAGTTCAAAATGTCCAACTATAGTGCTCCAATTGCGGAGTTGTCTTGTGAACTGACGTTTTCTGAAGTTCCGGACACAAGTTTCAAGGAACCCTTAATTATGTTGGAGAAAAACCTGGAAGACAAATTTTCCCTTATTCAAGGGCCTTTAAACTCTACTCATACGTATAATGACTCTCAAGACTCTGAACAAACTGGTAGTGCAACTATTCTTGACTATCTCATTGGATTAAAAGCGAATATGCTAGATGCTTTTATAGAGGACTCCACTGTGACACCTCTTATGGTTGTTGAGATGTCCAAAAATTGGAACAATATGAAAAGGTTAGTGATAGATCTAACTATACAGAATGAAAAGTTGAGAACAAAATTAAATGATCTGAAGGTTGAGAGGAAACAACATTTTGTCTTGCCAACCGTTTCAGCTCCCACCTATGTGGGTGTGGCTGCTTTAGGCGCTAGCGAACAATCTCAGAATGATGTTAATTTACAGGATGTTTAAACAAAGTACGTACTCATAGTTAAAGCAAATGCAGATAGAAAATGTAAAACTAGTGAGAAAGTTAAAGTTAAAATTTCTAACCAACTTAAACCTGAATTTAAAAATTATGAGAAAAATAAGAGTTAAGGGAATTTTAATTGAAACTGATAACGGTAAGGATCTTAATAAACTTAGATAAACTAATAGATAAACTTAAATAAACTTAAACCCCAAGTTCAAGGAGTTGAACTTTTCTGTGGATTCCCCTAAAAAATTAAACTCAACAGTCATAATTTATGACATACATAAAGATGTCAATGATCCTGATTTTCTGGAGGGCTTATTCAATAAAAACCTTATGGATCATGGGATTTCCCAGGAGGATTTCGAGTCTGTCAAGGTTCGATTTAAAATCAAATCCCGGAACAAAAACAATCAACATTGGATCCGTGAGATTCCAAACAAAATTAGGAAAGTGTTTTTAGCATCAAATTGTAGGGTTTTTATCGAATGGTCAGTCCATGGTATGAAGGATTTCTACACAGCATCACGCTGTTTTAAATGTCTTAGCTATGGATACTTGGCTAAAAATTGCCACCAGTCCGAGTTTATCTGCGGACATTGCGGTGATAAGATTGTCCTAAAATAGAGGAACTTACTATTGTGGATTATTGCGGACACAGAGCGAAATGGAGACAGAATAAATAATGACAAGTTTAATATTAATTGGAAAACACACATATTAAATTAGATACATACAAAAGCTTTCGGTTAGTTTGTTAACCTTCATCAATCAAACTGACAGTTAAGAGCGTGGAACATGAAGGCGTGTACTGCCAGTCATGTGTATGAACTGTGTGATGTGATGGTTAATTGTTGGATGTTGAAGCCTGTGGCTGTAGCGCATGTGAACGTTGCGAACGTTCACAGGCGAGGTGTGGCTATCCCAAGTCACACCTTGACAGGTGTGACTTACAGACACAGGACCACGTAGCGACCAACAGGAACATCCAAGGTAATGACTCAACCGCGAGCGCCTTAATCTGATACTACCCAAACCTATCACAACCGGGTTTCTAGGGTCCTAACATCACATGGGATAAAATGCGTACAACTCCCAGGCAGAAAGTTACGATCCCTCATTTCTAAAGTGAAAATACCGGTTCCCACCTTACTACAAAGTGGTAAAGTATAACGCATCTCTTGCCGTGATTGCACTAGCTGCTACATTGGGGAAACTGGGAGACGGCTCGGAAAACGTCTTTCGGAACACGAAAGAGCCATACGGACATAGAACACTCGGCCATTGTCGAACACGTCTGGTCACCCACCACGACATTGACCCACACCGCGATGTCCTGATTATTATTATTATTAGCCATATAGTGCAAGGAAGCCAGAGGCTTATGCTGCACCAGGCAAAAAAAAAAAAAAAAAATTCTGAATTACCCAAAGAGAGAGAAAGAAAAGTAGAAGGGAATCACCAAGAAAGAGAAGAATGATGATATCCAGCTCAGGACCCTGGGTGTGCCAAGCCCATACTCACCAGATGTGAGCCCCTGGGGGTAAATACTGTAGATAGGTCCCGCCACTACCGGCGACGCGCCTGGTTGGAGTCGTTGAACATCACATGTTCTAATACCTCAGTCAACAGGTGCAGCGAATGTCGTGCCCACCCTATCATTGAAGCAACCATTTTGATGAATAACAAACGTTGGCAACGTTCACATGCATCACAGCCACAGGCTTAAACATCCAACAATTAACCATCACATCACGCAGTTCATATATATGACTGGCAGTACACGCCCTCATGTTCCACAGTCTTAGCTGTCAGTTTGACTGATGAAGGTTAACAAACTAACCGAAAGCTTTTGTATGTATCTAATTTAATATGTGTGTTTTACAATTAATATTAAACTTGTCAATATTTATTCTGTCTCCATTTCGCTCCGTGTCCGCAATAATTGACAATAGTAATAATGAATCCACAGCGCACATGCCTCTTTAATCATATGGAGGAACCTGTTGTTTGCCCAAATTGTGGGCTTAAAAAGAGGAATGTGGACCATTCCTTCAAAGAAGTTAAGTGTCCTGAATTTGTGAAAGCCCAAGCGCTAGCAAAAAGGTTTTTTTTCTTTACAGTTAAACTGTCAACGATCTTTATCGGTTCTAAGTTAATGGTCCAACACAAACTTCAACTTTTAGGATTACAAGAACTATATCCCTATAAGGGTGTGGTCAACGTCCTCCTTCTCAGCTGTCGCATTATTTCCTCAAACCCTGTTACGTTCGGGGATCGGGGGAACGCGATTACAAGGGTATGGCCTGCGTAATGAGTCAGCAACGTAGTGGTTGCTCACCCCCTCATTACTGTAAGAAAAATTTCGAGTCTTTGCTCCACTCATGCCGCATGTGCATGCTTGGAAGGCTGTTTCGGAAACATTTATGTGATCTCATTGTATTCTCAATGCAGTTAGGCCGGACAGGCAATTGAGCCATTTCTAAATTATATGGAGGACGTTCTGATCCGTCTGTCTGGTTTTATCGTCATTTTGATGATGGATGATAATGCCCACTTTCGGCTTTGGAACAGTCCTACTACAGATTCTAAGGGGGAGCTCTTGGAAGAGCTTATCCAGTCCAATAATCTTACTTTGTGGAATACCCCCAGGACATCCGCCAACTTTCGTTTCGTCTCTTGTTCAATCCTATATTGACATTACCCTTTCAACTCTGCTCTTGGTAATGGCATTTCAATTTACGATCAGTCACAGCAACAATCCTAGGGCCATCAGGTGCTGTTTTGACTTCTTGCGGTTTAAAACAAAACATGTTGATTGGAATAGCTTTGATGTAAAGGTCAGTGAGCTTATTCCTGAAGAAATAATCGTCCAACTTGGCTCTCTTCCAGCAGATATGCAGGTTACCAGGGTCCAAGAGATTCTAAACACGGTCTGCGAGACCACTCTAAAAAGAAAAAAAACGAAAAATGAAATATGTTCCATGGCGGACCCCAAATCTCACTATTCTCAGAAGAAACTTACAAAATGCTTGTCGTAAATTTCAGAAAGCAAAGAGAGCTAACAGACCCAGGGCTGAGATTGACGGACTTGGTGAGTTGTATAAATCCAATGGAAGGAGTTACCATCTTCGCAGAGAAAAAACTGGATTGAGCAAGGTTTGTTCAGCACAACATAAATAAAGATCCGTGGGTATTACCCTACAAACTTATTACAAAAAAGAGTCATCTACTTCAAACAAGATTCAGAGTTACTTCAATACCATCTTCCAAGAGAAAAAACTCGCCTGGGCAAGGTTTGTTCAGCAAAACATAAATGAAGATCCGTGGGGATTATCCTACAAACTTGTTACAAATAAGATTCGTCCCGGTGATGTTTTCTCATCTATTATTGTGAATGATAATGAAACCCTGGATTGGAGCTTGTTAATTAATGCCATTTTGGACGGGTTGCTCCATGAGGACTGCCTCCTGACAATACCGAACTACAATGAGAGTAGATCATTTATCACACTAAGGGCTCAGCGCCGAGGCTCCATTTTCTGATATTGAGCTGGAATCTACTATCTCAACCTTAAGGGATGGAAAATGTCCTGGACAGAACCTCCTTGAGGTTTCTCTATTTGAAAGATTTTGGAAAAATTGCCCATTAATAATATTAAATCTTATGAATGCTTGTCTGTCTTCGGGGTTATTCCTGTTGCCTTGAAAACAGGTAGTCTTAAACTTCTACTTAAGTCATTTGAAAAACCCTCCAATGGCTTATAGGCCCATTGCTCTTCTGCCCATCCTTGGCAAAGTCCTAGAAAAATTAATTATTTCTCGTTTTCTAAATTACTATTTAGATAGAAATCTAAGTTCCCCACTTCAATTCGGGTTTATTCGTAGAAAGTCTTCTGTTGATGCTATTTGTCAGGTTCTGAATACTGTTCAAAATTCCACTTCTAGATATGTCCTGGATCTCTTTGTTGACTTCAAAGGGGCATTCGACGCTGTTTGGTGACCGATTGTCCTGGCGAGGTCCAGAGAGGCCGGGGTCTCTGCTTCCATTTACCGCCTCCTTTTGAATTATTTTGATTCTCGCAGCATCACAGTCGCTTCAGGATTTTGTTCTGCCACAATATCTGTAACTAGGGTCTGCTCTCAGGGCTCTGTGTGCTGGAACATGGTCCTTTATGGGTGGCTCTCGGTTGATCCAGACGACATCCTTCAGCTCTCTTATGCAGACGACCTTGTTATTCTGATTTTTGGTAATTCCCGCCAGGAGCTTGAGCACAGAGCAAATGAAGTTCTCGAGCACTTGAATATCTGCTGCCAAACACATAAACTTCAAATCTAGACTAATAAAACAAAACAAATGTTGCTAAAGGGCTTCCTTGACGTGAATAGACGACCTGTTATTAAGCTAAATGTATAAATGATTAGGGGTACCAGGCGGCATAAATACTTAGGAATTTAACTGGATGATCATCTTAATTTTAATTATCGTGAAAAATATGTACTTCAGAAAATAAAAGCTATAACCTATAAAATTATTAAAATTACCGATAGTACTTTTGGTGTAAAGAAATCTTCTATTAAATCATTCTATTCTTGTATATTATTTATACCAATTGTGTGTTATGCAGCTGGGGCCTGGGGATATAAAATTGATAATTCTTTTGTTCAAATATATCTTACTGACGCACAAAGATTTTTTTCTTTTCGCTGTAAGTAGAGCTTGTCGAACTGTTTCTACAGCTGCTCTCCAGGTCCTCAGTCATCGATTGCCAATTCAATATGAAGTAATGTTACACTGTCTTTTATATTGTAGAAAAAAAATGTTCCTGCGGTTGTACTTATAATACTGACTTACAAGAAAATGTAGACATTAAAAAAAATGAGAAATGAATGTTGTAGAGAGTGGCAAAATACTTTGTCTATTTCTACCTTGGGTAGAGAGACCCCTTTAGGTTTTTTCCCGAGGTTGCTGATTATGATAAGAAGATGGACTGGTTCAATCCTGGCTTATATGTTACGTTTCTATATACCGGTCATGGCAGTCTTAACTCTAAATTGTTCTTGTTAGAATTAAATAACACTCCTCTTTGCAGTTGTGGTGCTCAAGAAACTGTTGAGCACCTCGTCTTTCATTGTCCACTGCATGATGATTTAAGACTGGATTTTCAACTTCTCACAAATGCCATTTGGTTGGAAAGACTTTACTGGGTTTTTTTGAATTTTAATGGACGGGTTTACGTCCTTTTCTATTGTTTTGGAAACCAGAAATTGTAACTATTCTTTTGAAGTATTGTTGGGGACTGATCACTTTGGCTTGTTTGTAGACTGTTTCTGTTCTTAGATTCTCTTACCTGTATTAATCAGTCTGCTGGACTCCGAAGCCCAGTGTTTATTTTGTAACATTATCATTGTAAATAGCATTTATGTATCATTATCATTGTATATAGTTGCCTTAAATTGTACACAATGCATACTGTTACCTTTTAGCGGCAGATATAGGAAACCCTGGAGCCAGCAAAAATTTAATAAAATACTTTGAATAATTTTTATTCTTTCTAACACCCTTTCCCCAACATCAGGTGTTATGCTTCTGGTCCTACCGCTCATACTCCACGTGCGAAGCGCCTATGTTCTCTAAGGCGTTGATGTGCCCTGATGAATGTACGCCTGTTGGGCTTCCTTCAGCGGGGAAATGCTTCTTGGTATAAACGTGCAGTCTCGAGTGCACTGCTTTTGGCTTTAACATACATAAAGTGCATGTCCTCATACCCTTCGTGGCTGTAATCTCTTTCCATGTTGACTATCCTTTGACAAGTACTAGTATGCCTGCTACACCTCAGAGCATTGAGAGAGGGGGGGGGGAGAGAATGAGCATAACCTGATATAACCGCACGATATTTAAGAACCACAGTGTATTCAGCCATTTTGTATGGCGCTGAATTGTGGGCGTCAGCCACCCCTACCCACATTAGGAGAATATATGCGAGTGAATTCTGGCTGCTGAAGTGGGCAAACCATAAGCACCACCTCCCTCAACAGTTAAGGACCACACAGCTCTCTGAACAGCTAAAACTGCAGCGTTTACCAGACATCATTTCCTGGAAACGATTAATAACTACAATCAAAATGATGACTGGCACGATATCATCACCACGCTTCTGGCAGCTTTGTGAGTGGCACATCCCGTCATCTGCATTGAGAGGCACAAAATTCTTGAGAATGAAGACCAACAGACTGAAGATGGCCGACAGGTTTATACCCGCCAGTGCGTTAGAATCAATTCAGTGCCTAACACATATCGGAATTGACCTACTAAGGCTCATAGAAGACCCTAAATATAGGAAACAAACCGCAGTGTGGCTCGCTGAGGCTACTGTTGCCTAGTAGTTGTGCGAATTTCTGTCAAGAACTGTGTGTACGCAATTGTATATCTCGCACAAGTTGATCAGTGGATGTGATGTTAAGATGAACTTTTGTATTACAATTGCCAGGACTCTAGACAGAAATGTAGTGAAGAGGAATGTAGTTTAAATGTAATCTTTTCGTGTAAATTTAACCTTTCTTGTATATTTTAGACATTCTTTTATTCGCATTTTATGATAATCCCCTGGCATTGTCTGCCGTGAAGGGAATTTGTCACTTACCAATGCACACCTATATTTTAAATTTGGTAGGACAAATAAAGATTTATTTATAAAAAAACAAGTCAGCGGTGGATCCCAACTCTGTACAGTTCGCCTTGTCAGTGGTGAGTTCCAACTAAAAATGTGCAGTATCTCGAAAACGATTAATTTAAGGATCCATGTTTACTAGGCATTTTTTGCATATTGTATAGTCTGTACAGTTCACCTTTAAATTATTGACCATTACTTTTGAAACACTGTATAAGTGGTTGTTGTTGTTGTAGTAGGGTTTTTGGATTATCAGTGACTAAGGCCACTTTGCTCCGAGAATACTGGCGGAAAAGTGCATGTGTTCTGAGGTCAATTTTCTATTTGCTGGACGAAAACCGCTAATTTTTGTGAGGAAAAAAAAAACATGTACCCTTGCCTGAGACCGACTAGCTCAGCCACTTCGTAAAAATTCCTCATATCAGGGACGGGACTTGAACTCAGGCGTTTTGCACCCGGTTTGCGGAGATGGCGATTCGACCAACTGTGATAGTCAAGAGGGCATGTATTTAAGTGGCACCCTTCTCAATACATATTATGATTACTACCACCTAATGGTTCCTGTATCCGGATATTCTTTATGCACGAAGTCACAGCTGATAACCAAATCAAGAGCAATGCTTTCTAATTTTGCCTTTTTAACATGGCACAATAAACAGTGGCTGCCTCCGTAGCCAGGTGAGCAGGAGCAGCAGTGCGTAGCGCATGCTTCTTGAATAGACCGGGTTCGAGCCCGTGACCACCAAATACGGAGGATGCGGAAAGGTCAGGGAATGACCACTGCATATCCTCCCGGAGCAATAATGCTCCTAAAAAAAACCAAATAAACAACAAACAATAAACAGTCTTCCGGTAATTCTAGAAAAGTCTTGCTACCATGTGGAGGGATCAAGCTAGAGGTGGACTGGTCATAATACTTACCGGGGAAGCCCAGGTGGTCTGGAGGCCAATGTGATTTTGGCCTTAAACACTAGTTTGAGGGCACGCCAATAAGGATTTTTGACCCAGTCCACCTCTGGATCAAGCCACATGTTCTAGACAATATCTGGAAAATTAAAATCCTCCATTTGAAGACATTGTGATTTATTGGCCCACTATCATAAGCAGTTGGCCTGACGATTACCAGAAATTTCGCAGGAGAAAGCAGCACACTTTCTGTTGTATCATGTAATAGAATCGGGTTCAGCCTGTATTGTGTGAAGAATTCCTGGAATTCTTCACACAATATAGACACTTAATAAATAATTTATTATCAACTCTTCTCTTCTCCATTTTCAAGAAGGGAGGTTTGAAAGAATTAAAGCAGGATATTCTGCTTCCTTTGGGCTGGTCAGTCACAATGCCACAGTTTTGATGCCAATCTTTTATAGTATAGGGAAATACACAGGGGCGTTCCTAGGGTAAAGTGTAAAGTGTGTTTAGGGTCAAGCGGCACCAGGGGTTTCCCCCCATCTCCGTGTAGTTTACATTGTGGGTGAACCAGCTGACTGGAAAAGCCAGAGATTTAAAAGTGTATGGACTTTGTATATATTTGATGCCTTGTACCGTTGTTCATCTGGTCATTTAGCCGCCAGACCCCTACTGAGGCCCGACGTTGTCCCACTTTAGCCCCGTGGAGGCAGACCAGGTACTCACTAGTATATAGTTCACTCTGGTAGGTCCTGCCACCTAATTTCCTAAGATTTCAGTGGCTAGGACCTTAAAAAAAAAAAAAAAAAAAAATTGCGTACGCGTCGCGGGCAGCGCTAGAAGTCCAAAATGTTGGGCAAAATTAATTTAGATTGGTGATTTTAGATTGTGTGGGGCGTATTCACGTTGCTATCAGATAGAGTGGGGTGAAGGCTGAAGACTGGGGGGCAATTAGACAGAAATATGGAGCCGAAATGGAAGGCAACTCCAGTTTACAGTGGGGCATGGCCATGCCCCACCAGAGGGAAGAAATAGGGTGGCAGGGTGGGGAGGGGACAGTTTACTGTCCCTTCCCCACCTGCCAGGAAGAGGTGAGACAGTGAGTCAGACAAGAGAGCTGGCTCAGGTTGCCAATGTGGCCTGTGTGCATGGGTGGGAGCAAACCAGACCACAGGGTCAGGTCCGCACCATCCAGAAAAACTTGAGGCCCAGCAGAGGCGATCCAATGTTGGTTTGGCTGAACAGGTTGGGCAAAATGTCACAGTTGGGAGTCATTCATGGGACTGTTGTCCCGTCCGGTAGTCAATGTTCTGGGAAGTGGAGTTTTCTCACTTCTCATAAGAGTTCCAGTTTTGTCTTGCATGAAGGATCAAGCAGTCAAACCTGACATCTGGTTGGGGGTCTCTGAGAAGCTTTGTTTGACACATCTATTCGAAGTTTGCAGGCAGAGGAATGGTCAAGCGTCTAGCATACAGGTTCTGGGCAAACTTGGTGAACGCTATATATGAGGCTTCATCTTCCAGTAAGTAGTGTTCCCGGTTTTTGGGATTAAGGCGCACTTGGATGATTAATTCAACACGAAGATCTTCATAAAATTCGCAGTCATACATCTGGTGTCCCCAGGTCTCCACAGAGCAAACATTGGGTTGTTTTCGAGTCCGAGAAGGTGTAATTTGTGGCGGATCGCTCCATGTCCTGTTAGGAGATACGTGCTGTACAATCCAGGGCAAAGCCATACCGGATACTGTGGGTATATTTGCTGTACAGCACGGATCTCCTAACAGGACATGGAGCGATCTATTTGCGATCGATATGGCAGCAGCGCTGGACGACCTCCGCGTGACTTCCCCTTTTGTGGAGGTCGTCCAGCGCTGCTGCCATATCGATCGCAAATAGATCTGGAGTCTTTTCTTCTCCACTGTCCGATTTGCAGTTGGGTCTGTGGTGTGATCCTGGAAGGTAGTTGGATTTCCGCGTCTAAGCTTCTGTAACATGCCTAGGCGAATCACTTCAAGATCAAGAGGGAGGGTCCCAGTGAGTACTTGCAGCGCATGAGTAGATACAGTGCGGGGACGCTCTGGTGAGGGTTAATAAAATCGGTCGGTGAATGATGTTGAGTAGCCGACGATTTACCGCCGTAGAGGCCTTATGGTGCCAGACACCAGAAGCATATGCAATCGCAGGGATGATGGCTGCTTTGTAAAGTATTGCAAAGGTTCTTCTTTTCAGCCCCCAGTTGCGGCGGGTAATCCTGGCAAGCATGGCAGCATAGTTTTTCATTTTCTTCTGGATGTATTTTAAGTGGGGTGTAAATGATAAATTTCGGTCCAGGATCATCCTAGGTACTTGAGTTCTGTGGCCAACTTGATCGTTCTGTTGTAGATTTTTATCTGCGGTGGTCTGGTAGGAGTTAGATATCCCTTTAGTAGGATAGATTGGGTTTTAGTGGCAGAGATATTAAGGTGATGAGTTTTGGTCCACTCTCTTAGTGCAGAAAGTGCTGAGTTGGCAAGCGTTTCCAGTTGTGCTCTTGAATCAGCAGGGAGGATTAGGGAGAGGTCATCTGCGTATGCGAGCGCTTGCACACCCCCCAGTTTCAGGGAGAGGAACTCATCCAGCACGTAGTTCCAAAGGAGGGGACCCAGTATAGAGCCCTGAGGGCAGCCCCTGTGTACCTGACGTTCAACCTTGCAGTAGGGAGCCTGCACTAGGACCTTCCTATTGTTCAGGTAGCTCTGAATGCATCCATATAGGTTTGATGGCAGGTTGGCAGCTCTTAGTCTTGCGAGGATGCTCTGCCACCAGAGGGCGTCGAACGCCCCTGCAAAGTCCACAGAGATGAGAAGAAGGTACTTTCGTTGGCAGTTTGATGCGGCATTCATGATATATTCTAGTGCATCCAGAGTGGATTTCCCCGTTTTGAATCCGAATTGTTTGTCTGTTGTTAAATTTGCTGCGGTGTAATGTACTTCAAGCCTCTGTCTAAGAAGTTGTTCCAGGACTTTGCTGAGTACAGACAGGAGGGATATAGGTCGGTAGGACTCCGGTATATGTTGCTGCTTTGATGGGTTTTTTATGATTAATTTTATGCTGGCTACCTTCCAGTCCGAGGGGAACCAGCCCTGACGAAGGCAGTGGTTATATAAGTCTAACAGCAAGTTCGGGACATACTCGGCCACCTCTTTTACCAGTTCTGGTTCAAGCATGTCCAGTCCTGGGGTTCTTTTGTTTTTTATTTTTTGTATGGCAGTTTGTAAATCTTGCAGAGTGAATGGTTGTTCCACTCGGGCCGATTGGTAGGTTTTGTTGGCGTGGCACAGCTGATGCTGTTGAGGTGTGATGTCCTCTTCGATGGGTTTGAAGGTGGCATTGAGAATGTTGTTGACGGTGTCGTGCCAGTTTTTTGCCATGGTGCCTTGTGGGGTGATGGTGGAGGGAGTGACCTATCCCCTTGGTAACTTGTTTGTGGTTATTCTATATATGATGCTCCATGGGTCTGTATTGCCGACTGTGGAAACCAGATGCTCCCAGGACAGTTTCTTCCGCTGCCTGATCATCGCAGTGTAGTTATTCCTGGCCTCCCTGTATTGTTGTCTGAGGGGTTCAACCTCAGGAGGAGGCCAGGACCGTCTGGCTCTTTGAAAGGCACGTCTTTTCCTGTTCATATCTCTCCTAAGTAGGTCAAGTTCCTGCGACCACCACGGCACAGCGCCTGGCCGAGGGGGCCCTTCTCCGGATCGACTGGTCCGCTGCTTGTAGGATGGCATTAGTGACAGCACGCTGGTGTTGATCGGGGGTTTGGTTGTGGAGGTTATTGGAAGACAGGTTCTCTGTGTTCCTAATTATGGCTTATTTAAAGTTGTTCCAGTTGGCCTTATCAACGCCATATCTGTTGAGTTTGTAGCTGTTTGTTGGAGCCCGGTGAAGCGATCTGTGCATCGTGAAGGTGATAGCCCTATGGTCTGAGGAAGTCCAGTCTTCCTGTACCTTCCAATCATTTAGGTGCCCAGCAAGGGATCTGGTAGTCATTGTTGCATCTATAGTGACCTCCCAGAGAGTGGAACTAAATGTGGGGAGATTGTTTGGTCGATTTAGGGCAACGAAGCTGCTGTTAGCCAGGAATTCCTCCATATATTGGCCATTCCCAGTTCCTCGACGTTCAGGAGTCTCACTATGCCACAATGGCGATCGACAGTTTAGGTCAGCAGATACGAGGATCCTAGAACCCACAAGTTCTGTTTGTACTTGATTTAGGTATTGGATGGCTGGTTGGATGTCTGCTCCTGGGCGGCAGTACAGAGAGATGATATATAGCTCTCCCAGTGGAGTAACAATGTGAGCGCAGGCCGCCCACTCCAAGCACAGGTGAGTTATTCTTGTCACAGTTATGTCGGGATTCCTGACAGCCACCACAGCCCAGGGGGTGGCTCCCTCTACCTGAACAATTTTGTAGCTGAGTGGGTAACCCCGGACAGCACCCGCGCAGGTGTAGGGCTCCTGCAGCAGAAGGATGTCCAGGTTCTCTTCTTCAGCTTTTTGTCTAATTTGACCAGCTACGGCAATAGCCCGCTGCGCATTCAGTTGAAGAAATTTGATACAGTTGTTATTGTACCTGTTAGGGAGAGTTCCCATAATTTATTCTTATTTGTTGTGCACTTCTTGCTTTTACGTATACCGGGCATTTGTTGTCTCGAACAGAGTGCGTGTGGGGAAGCTTCTGCCACTTGCAGTTTGCGCAGGCTGGTTCTTTTCCTTTGTTCGGGCAGTTAGCATAGTTGTGCCCCTTCTCGGCACAGTGTCCGCAGGTTGGTTCCTGTTGGGCGCATGTGTGGGTGGTGTGACCGAATCGACAACATCGGAAGCATTTTGGCACCGCGATGTGTTCCCTAAAGCGGTGGGAGCTCCAGCATATGTAGATCCTTTCTTGTTTTGTGATGACTCTCCACGCTTCTGGGGTCAATCCGACCACCCAGTTGTTCGAGCTGCCATCCCTGGTCCTGGTTTGATGTTTGGGAACTACTAAACTTTTGTAGTCTCCGTCGGGGAAGTCTTGTTGCAGATTTCGAATGAAGATTTCTTTACAGATTGTCTCCGGAGTCGGATTCGGGTCTACGCCAAATATGATGACTGAGGGACCTTTTTCTTTAGGAGTTTCCGCCATGGGACCGAGTGTAGGGATCTTGGTGTTGTTGATAATCAATTTAGCGTCTTCTTTATTTTCCGTTTCGATTATCACACCAGCGTTTCTAGTTTTCCGTATGGAGCGGATTCTGGCTGTTTTAAATTCTTGCATTAGCGAGTCAATAACCTTTTTTTTGACATCTTCACTTGTTTTCAGCGTATCTGAGTTGGTCGGTTTGAGTAGCACGAGATGTGGGGTGGTTAGCAGCGTCTTCCTAGTTGCTGATTTTGTGGTTGTAGTGGTCATGGTATCGGCAGCAGTGGCGCCTTTATGCCTCAGCGCTTCAGAATATGTCGGGGCGCGCTGTGGCATTTTACTTGCCCCGCATTCTATGTAAGCATGAAGTCGAGTGGTGGCTCGCTCACTTTCAAGGTACTGGTCATGTAGTATTGTTTCCATCTTGTGGAAAATTGTCACAATTTGAGATCTAAGTCCGGAGGACACTCTGTTTGAATTCTCCTTAAATATATTTTCTAATGCCGTTTTAAGGAAGAGGGTCTTCTCGTAAACAGTTCCCTGTGGTAGGGCAGAGTCGAGGGGTGAGTCCTGCTGCTTGTCCTCATTGGTGTTCTTTTGCAGCGAAGTAGCTTCTGGCAGCTCCCTGTTCTTCGTCTTGGAGCGCATTTCCCGTTCAGGTATTGGGACATTTTCTTTGCGGTTTTTCCGCTTCATTGGGGTGAGCCCGGAAGGGACTATAAAAGATTGGCATCAAAACTGTGTTTTTCCCTATAGTATAGGGAAATACACAGTTTCCCTATAGTATAGGGAAATACAAAGGGGCGTTCCTAGGGTATGTGGCACCCGGTTTCCAATTGATAAAAGATTGGAAACCGGGCGCCTTCTTAATATGTGAATGCAACTTTCAAGTTTTCAGCCGCCCCTTGAACATTGGCGCCCGGGACATATATTGTTATTAAAATATATCGTTATTCTTATTTCAATTCAAAGGAAATTTTTTCATCAAATAATCAATATGTGAAAAACTTTCACAATTCGAGAATTTTTTTATATCACTAATATTTTTTTATATGGGATTGATCACCTGCTTAAATCATTCCAGCACAAAAGCTGCTATTTTATCATTGGGGTATAATTGTTTTTCAAATAGTCTTTTGTATAATACAATGACATTGATTATGTCTCTGATGGCTTATATTGTTAATTTTAAACTAATCTGATATTAAAAAAAACTTCTTTAGGTAGTAATAGTGGCATGTGATGAAAGAAAGCAAGTGTATGAGCTTATGCAGCATCAGCCAAAAAAAAAAAAAAAAAAAAAATCACACCATTCCCTCCAAATGCCTCTCCAGTTCCTTCTTAAATTTATTCAACCTATCAACTTCCACAACGACAAATGGAAGTTTGTTCCAGCAATTAACCACCCGCTGGCTAAAGGCAAATTTCCGCACATCTATTCTGCATCTGTCCTTTCTTAATTTGAATTTATGCCCCCTTAGTTTCGTAATCTGAACAAGTGGAAGGATCCCATCAGAATTCAGCGTGCTCAACCCATTCAAGGGCTTATACACCTCAATCAGATCACCACGCAGGTGCCTAGTCTCCAGCCACTGCAATTTGCAAAACTTAAGCCTCTCTTGGTAAGAGGATCCCTTCATTCCCCTCACCAATCTTGTTGCCCTTTTCTGTACACGCTCAAGTAAATCTACATCCTTCCTAAAATGAGACCTCCAGACCTGTACGCAGTACTCAAGGCGTGGCCTGACCATTGCCTTATACAGAGGGACAATCACCTCCTTCTCCCTGCTAGCAAAATTCCTATATACCATTGACAAAACCCCATGACCTGCCCTGGCAGCCTGTCCGCATTGCTCAGAAAACTTCATATCTGACTGCACAATTACTCCCAGGTGTTTTTCATTTTCTACCACCTTAAATGTAGTACCACAGAGTTGGTACGTTTCTCTGGGGTTACTTCTACCCATATGCAGTACTTTGCATTTGTCAAGGTTAAACTTCAGTTGCCACTTCTTAGCCCATCTGCCCAAATTATCTAGATCCTGTTGCAGTAGCACACTGCCATTACTGTCATTAACAACCCTGCCAACCTTTGTATCATCTGCAAACTTCGACATTAAGCCTGATATACCTTCATCAATATCATTGATAAATATACAAAACAACAGTGGACCCAACACCGAACCCTGTGGGACTCCACTAATAACATTAGTCCACAAAGAGCAGCACCCATTGATTACCACCCTCTGTCTTCTTCCACTTAACCATCCTTTTATCCATTGTAGCAACTTACCCATAATACCATTCTGCTCCAATTTGTACAATAGTCTTCCATGCGCAACAGTGTCAAATGCTTTCCTGAAATCCAAATATATGATATCAAAATTATTTTTTGCATCCAGTTCCTTTGTAACCACATCATAATATCCTATCAAATTTGTCAGACAAGACTTTCCCTTAACAAACCCATGCTGTGTCTTTATTATTGCTGCAGTCTTGTCTAGATGATCCTGCAATGCATCTTTAACCAGCGACTCCATTATTTTACCGGAACAGAAGTTAAACTAACTGGTCTGTAATTACTCGTGTCACCCTTCGATCCCCCTTTGTGAATTCGGGATACATTTGCACTTCTCCAGTCCGTGGGAACCTCCCCTGAGTCCAAGGATGCTCTCATAATTATGGCTAAGGGTTTGCTTAGTTGCTTTGCCGTCTCCTTTAATATAACTGGATAGATCCCATCCACTCCAGGTGCTTTTCTTATGTTTAACTTCAACAATTTCTCCTCCACTTTGCTCTCAGTTATTACAAAATCATTAAGTATCCCGCTACAATTTGATAACCTTCTGCCATTTTAAAACCTTAATAATTCCTCATGTGTGAATGTAGACGCAAAATACTCATTCAGTTTGTTTGCTATCTGAGCAGGATCATCCACAGTCGAACCATCGATGTCAAGTGGACCAATCAGATTAAACCCCTTCCTTTTAGAGTTTATATAAGTAAAGAAATCCTTGCTGTTTTTCGTAGCATCGTTTGCCAAGGATTTCTCGTAATCTGCCTTCGCCTGCTTAACCTCCTTTGTGTCCTGATTACAGACTAGCTTATATCTGCCATAGGCTTCTGAGTAACTAACCTTACTACCTATTGGGTTAAATGACTATAGAAATCATCGAGGAAAGAATTTTAAAAGTTCTGAGATGTAAAACTGTTTAGAAAACCAACCTTATTTTTCTTGAAATGCTTTTCAGGGAAAGCATGCTTATTTTTTAAACCTAAATAAAACAGATTTGAAATATACATAATTTTGAACATAATTTGTTTAATTAACGGTTAAATCTGGACGGAGTTACTTATTCGAAGAATTGTAGATGAAGCCGAATTATCTTCATTGAGGTAACTCTTGCGATCTATCACCTCGAAAGTTTTAAAATTCTTTCATATGTATTTTTATTGATCATTTAATCGAACTGTTGGTCACTTGACTTTTTTAAAAATAAGCTGTTTTTAAGTAACTCACCTCACTGTTGGTTTAAATTTTAAATGTTCAATAGATTAATCTCACATGGAGGGCTATTTTTCTGTTACCCGTGTGGAGCATATTTCAACCTTCACCTCATATTCCCGCGTTAAATGCACTAATGTTTTGTATCCTTTCACCAGTGACTTGTGTAGGTGTAAATCATGGGTATTTAAACTCTTTTTCATGAAAATATAAAGACGTTGTGTATTGATTTAATGGTGTGAAATAACTCGTATATGAACTGGAGACGTAGTATAGGCAAATAGCGACTTTGTTTACATTTTAGAGTGCTGCCGTTAACATTTATGCTAGCCTATTTACTTTGGCGCATATATATCTTTTGAACTATCAGCTGACAGGAGATAAAATTTCCCGCCAGTTATTGGTAAAGGAGTTTTTAGTGGTGGTCACTTATCGGTGCTGATTTCTTTGTATATGTAGGTAATTGCTGATTTTCATATATCACTGAAAGTCAAAAATGAGTTATTCAAATCTTGCTGACCGTGATGTACAAAAGAAGATTCAGGAATTATGTTTTGAATTAAACATGGATAAAAATGCTTCTGATGAAGCGTGGCAGTCATTTCAGAGAATTAGCGCAACTTATACCTTAGAGGTAAACCTTTGCGATGAGATTTAAAATATGCAATTAGATGTATTATGTATATGCTGTGTATATTATGAGTATTGCAGGTTAATATTACTCAGAATCTTGTAATTTACGTAGATTATCGTTAGGTGTTCATAGTGATATTTAATGCACAGGAATAGGAAATGATTTAATTGATGAATTTTTAAAGGTATATACAATATGTATTTATAGGTTATGAAATGACGAACTCTTAAAAAATCGATTTTCCTCACTTGGTGATTTCAGAATTAAGTAACATAATTGGGAACTTTTGGTTTATCTTCAGCTTATGTGGCTTAGTAACTAATAACTGAGTTTGTTTATGATATGACCATAACCGCTAATAATTTCGACCATACACCTAAACTTTCAACATTAGAATTTTGAAAATTATTCATAAGAATCTTATCATTAATACTCTTCATGCCATAATCGCAATTTTATAATGCTTGTTTATAAGGGTTGGTTTGCAATTTAGTTTCAGAGTTAATTAAAGTAATTAATCTCACTTCATCTTGTTACCCATTGTTAGAATGATGTTTGTATACCATTTTATTTTAAAAATTGAGTTATTTTGGTAACCGTTGCAAACTGATGAAATTTATCATATGTTCTAATTTCTCAATGTTAACCCCGATCTTAGAGTACTATAAAACTATAATAAAATCAACATTTATGACCATTTAAAATTTGTGATGGTTATTATATATAATAGTGGGGGAACTTGAATTTCTTACATCAGCTTCTTCTGGTTTTTATTCTTGCAAACATATATACAAAGAAAATACTTTTGAAGAGAATGGAATTGTTTGTAATCAGTGGTACACATACTGCTGTAGAATGATGGTTTCCAACATTATCGCCATGAGTAAAAGAATTGTAGAATTGTGCCTTAGTGTTACAAAGGCACAATTTCCTTCCCAACTTCCATGGTAGTAGTAATGAAGGCATGTGATGCAAGAAAGCAAGCTTATGTAGCATCAGCCCAAAAAAAAAAAAAAAAAACAATTTTACACATCCATTCTCTAAAAGGTTGTCCAGTTCCTCCTTGAATTTATTTAAGCTATCAATGACAGATGGAAGTTTGTTCCAGCAATTAATCACCAGCTGGCTAAAGGCAAATTTCTGCACATCTATTCTACAACTGTCTTTCCTCAATTTGAATTTATGCCCCCTCAGATTTGAGCAAGTGGAAGAATCCCATCAGAATTGAGCCTGCTCAAACCCATTCAAGGCCTTGTACACTTCAATCAGATCACCTCGCAGTTGCCTAGTCTCCAGCCGCTGCAATTTGCTTTTCATGGTAAGAGGACCCCTTCATTCCCCTCACCAATCCTGTTGCCCTTCTCTGTACACACTCAAGCAACTCTACATCTTTCCTAAAATGAGGCCTCCAGACCTGTATGCAGCACTCAAGGCGTGGCCTGACCATTGCCTTATACAAAGGGATAATCACCTTCTTTTCTTTACTAGCAAAATTCCTGTTTATCATTGACAATATCCCATGACCTGCTCTGGCAGCCTGTCTGCATTGCTCAGAAAACTTCATATCTGACTGCACAATTACTCCCAGATCTTTTTCGTTTTCTTCCACCCTAAGTGTAGTACCACACAGTTGTACATTTCTTTGGGGTTACTTCTACCCATATACAGTACTATGCATTTGTCAATGTTAAACTTTAGTTGCCACTTCTCAGCCCATCTGACCAAATTATCTAGATCCTGTTGCAGTATCACACTGCTGTTACTGTCATTAACATCCTTATTCAAGTTTACAGGGTGGGAAGTCCCTCTAATACAATATCAGATCATTTGTCATATAATCTTGTTGTTAATAAAAAAATAAATGAAAAAATAGTTCGAGGATTTTGATGTTATTTTTACCTATCTATTCAGTAATGATACTGCACTGTGCATTTCATTGGAATGTAGTGCAGCATGGAGCAGGTTTTTTTTTTTTTTTTTTTTTTTTTTTGTGATTAAAAAGCTGAAAACTGGCTGAAAGAAAATTTTACCACATCTGTTGTGCAATCGAAGTTTGCCAAATGAAATTTATAACCCCCTTATGTTGTTAAGAAAGAGCAGGGATGTCACCAGCATTTAGTTTACTCAATCATATTTAAGCCACTTCAGTCAGCTCTCTTCAACTTATTATTATCTAAATGTTGCCATTTAAAGAATTCAAGTCTTTCTTGCCAAGTGTAGTACCTGTTTCTTCTCCTGATTGACCTTGTTGCTCTTCCCTGTAGATGTTTCTGCAGATCCTCATACTTTTTAAAATGAGGCTTTAGACCTTTGTATAGTACCAGATATTCTACATAACGACTGTTGCATGCAATGGTTTTGGTTTATAGGTAGCAGAGATCTAATGGTAATCTTACCTTTTTGTATCTTTCTTTCTCCACTAACTTCAGCATGGAACCACCCAATTGCCAAGATATTTTAAGATTATTGCTACCCAAATGCAAAACATTTGATTTATCAATGTTAAGCCGCACATGCTAATTTTAAATCTACCTACTTTTATTTTTCCATGTCTCGTGGGAGTAGCATACCCTGATTGCTGTTATTAACCATTCTGCAAACTTTTATCATTAGCAAATTTCAACACTGAACTTGATATGCCTTCATCAGTATTGTTAAAAATAGTAAGGGTTGCTCCTGAGAGACTCGGGTGCTGTGTACTCCACAGTGTTTACCTAATAACTTTAGTCCATGAACAGAAGTGACAATTAATAACACTCCTGTCTTCTGCCACTCTACTGTTATTTTATTCATAGAAGTAACTTCCCTATAATGCCAGTGTTCAGTTTGTACAGCCATCTTTCATGTTTAACAGTATCAAAAGCTTTTCTTGAATCTAAGTATGTGATGTCAAAATTATTTTTCCCATACAGTTCCTTTGTGACTGCCTTATAGAAGCTAATGAGGTTGGGTAAAGTCTCATCTTATTTACTTTTGGCTTCAACAATTTTTCTTGTACTTTCCTCTGTTTTCACAAAGTTCTTTAGCCCCTTGTTAGAATTTGTTATATTATAAACTTTTTTAAGTGCTAATGTAGATGAAAAATATTTATTCAGTTTCTCAGCAACCTGAACAGGGTCATCAACAGTTAAGCCATTCATATGCAGTTGACCAATGTGATTCAACAATTTCATATTACAAACATAATTTTCTGGTGTTTCTCATAATCTGTCTTGGTGAGTTGCAGACTAGTTATACTTGCTGTAGGCTTCTGTATTCTCTGATCATTTATAATCTTTCCATGCATTTTTCTCCTCGGCTGTCTAGTCTCATCTGACATGCATTTGGGTCTAAAACTTGAGCAGTATCTGATTAGTTCCCTGAGCACTTCTGATTTACAATTTGTAGTTGTTATTGTTGTGAGTTGACCACTGAAATGAATTTCAAGACTGCAAGACCATTATAGCCATCTTTACAAAAGCAAAATCCCTTCTTTTGTACTTGTCTTTATGAAAGCAAAAGTCCTTGAAAACTTCCTTAGTTACAACTAAGAATTGAAAGAAAAGGCCATCTGGGTTAAGAATGAAGGAAATCAAGAATATTCTTTAATGCAAGAAAGCAAGCTTATTCAGCATCAGCCAAAAAAAAAAAAACACACCACTCCCATTTCACCCCTCCGTTCGCTCGAAATACCTGCCCAATTGAGCTTTAAATTTGTTTAGGCTATCAACTTCAACAACAAGTGATGGAAGTCGGTTCCACCAACCAACCACCCGCTGGCCAAAGGCAAATTTCCGCACATCTATCCGACATCCGTCCTTCCTCAATTTGAATTTATGCCCTCTGAGCTGATTATTCTGAGCAAGATGAAGAATCCCATTGGCATTGAGCATGCTCAAACCATTCAAAGCCTTATACACCTCTATCAGATAACCTCGCCGGTGCCTAGTCTCCAGACTCTGTAATTTGCAAAACTTAAGCCTTTCTTCGTAAGAGCAACCCTTTGTTCCATTCACTAATCTTGTTGCCCTTCTCTGTACCCGTTCCAGCAGCTCTACATCCTTTTTGAAATGAGGCCTCCAGACCTGTATACAGTACTCAAGATGTGGCCTAACCATTGCCTTATACAAGGGAATAATCACCTCCTTATCCCTGCTAGAAAAATTCCTGTATATCATTGACAAGACACCATGAGCTACTCTTGCAGCTCGTCTGCACTGCTCAGAGAACTTCATATCTGCCTGCACAATTACCCCCAGGTCCTTTTCATTCTCCACCACTGTCAGTGTAGTACCGCAGAGTTGATACGTTGCTCTGGGGTTACTGTTTCCCATATGTAGTACTTTACATTTGTCAATGTTAAACTTCATTTGCCACCTCTCAGCCCATCTGTTCAGCCTTTCCAGATCCTGTTGCAGCAGCATAGCGTCAGTAGTGTCCTTAACAACCCTGCCAACCTTTGTATCATCTGCAAACTTGGACATTAAACTTGATATCCCATCATCAGTATCATTCATAAACGCCGAAAACAACAACGGACCCAACACTGAACCCTGAGGAACTCCACTAATAACATTAGTCCACGTTGAGCAGTGTCCATTGATTACCACTCTCTGTCTTCTGCCACTCAACCATCCCCTTATCCATAGCAGCAATTTGCCTCCAATGCCACACTGCTCCAATTTGTGCAGCAGTCTTCCATGTGCAACAGTATCAAAAGCCTTTCTAAGATCCAAATATATAATATCAAAGTTATTCCCTGCATCCAGTTCTTTTGTGACTACATCATAGTATCCAATCAAATTGGTCAGGCAAGACCTGCCCTTAACAAAACCATGCTGCGTCTGAGCTATAACTGAATTCTTCTCTAGATGATCCTGCAGTGCTTCTTTAACCAGTGCCTCCATTAATTTACCTGGAACAGAAGTTAAACTAATAGGTCTATAATTACTTGTCAGCCTTTGATCCTCCTTTGTGAATTGGGGTTACATTTGCACATCTCCAGTCTATGGGTACCTCCCCTGAGTCCAAAGAAGCTCTCATAATTATGGCTAGGGGTTTGCTTACTTCCTTTGCTGCCTCCTTTAATATAACTGGATAGATCCCATCCACCCCAGGTGCCTTTTTTATGTTTATCCTCAACAATCTCTCCTCCACTTTCTTCTCAGTTATTACAAAATCATCCAGCTCACTGCCAATGTTTACTTTACCTACATCATTCTCCTTCCTGAATAGCGTGAATGTAGATGCAAAATACTCGTTTAGATTGTTAGCCACCTGAGCAGGATCCTCAACTGTTGAACCATCAATATCCAGTGGACCAATCTGATTCATCCCTTTCCTTCTTGAGTTTAAATATGTAAAGAACTCTTTTCTGTTTTTCTTTGCATCCTTTGCCAAGGATTTTTCGTAGTCTGCCTTTGCCTGCCTAATCTCCTTTGTGACTTGGTTACAGACCAACTTATCTATCATAGGCTTCCATGTCACCCATTAATTTGTATGTATCCCATGCATTTTTCTTCTCTGCACCTGTCTCATTAGTTCATCTGACATCCATTTAGGCCTAAACCTTGAACAATATTTCTTAGTTGGTATGTAAAGCCTGGTAGCCTCCAAGATTAGTTCCTTGAATGCTTCCCATTTTGAGTTTGCTGTTGGTAACATCATCAGTTGGTCCCACTGTATAGAATTTAAATACTGTCTCAGTCCATCATAGTCGCCTTTACGAAAACAAAAACCCTTCCCTTTACCTCTGATGGTAGTTACCTCCTTGAGTAAATCCCACTTCAACACACTGTGATCACTGCCACCTAGTGGTTCATTTATCTGCAGATTCTTAATGCATGAAGAATCACTACTGATAATCAGATCAAGAGTATTGCTCCCTCTTGTTGCCTCCCGAACATGCTGATGTAGAAAACAATCATCCAATAAATCCACAAAAGCCTTGCTAGTGTGCGAGTGACCAACCCACAAATTCCAGTCAATATCTGGGAAATTAAAATCGCCCATTATAAGACTCTCTGATTTACTGGCCCACTCTATTTCCCTGTACAATATCTTATTATACTCATCAGAGTCATTAGGCCTATAGCACACTCCTACTCTCAATTTTGATTTCCCTATGCTTATGTCACACCAAACTGACTCGACACTGCCCTGTCCATCGATGTCGACTGGCTTCACTTCCTTGGACTTTGTGTTTCTTAACTAATAGCATAACCCCTCCTCCCCTCCTGTCCTGTCTATCCTTTCTATACACATTGTATTCCCCAAGTTCCAGTTCCGCATTACTTATATCTGTGTGACACCACGTCTCTGATATCCCAACAATATCTGCCTTTGATGTTTTGAGCAATACCTCAAATTCATCAAATTTATTTACCAAACTCCTAGCATTGGTGTACACGCAGGTATACATGCACCTGTTTCTATTCTTAGCTACCTTAACACAACCCATGTGTTTACTTGTACCGCAATGACTCCCAGCAGTCTCTGAAATATCCTGAATCTTGTTTTTCAGGCTTCTGCTCATTTCAGTAGAAGCAGTGCACGAATCACTTCCCAGACAAGACTCCAGTTATAGTTCAGACACAGCATGGGTTTGTTAAGGGGAAGTCTTGTCTGACTAATTTGATTGGATACTATGATGTAATCATAGAGAACTGGATGCGAAAAAATAATTTTGATATCATATACTTGGATTTCAGGAAAGCTTTGGATACTGTTGCAAATGGAAGATTGCTGTACAAATTGGAACGGTATGGCATTAAGGGCAAAGCAAGTAGATCTAATGGATAAAGAGATGGTTGAGTAGGAGAAGGTAGAGAGTGGTAATCAATGGACGCTGCTGTTCATGGACTAATGTTATTAGTGGAGTGACCAGGGTTCGGTGTTGGGCCTCTTGTTGTTTTCTGTATTTATCAATGACATTGATGAAGGTATATCAGGCTTAATGTTTAAGTTTGCAGATAAACAAAGGTTGGAAGGGTTGTTAATGACAGTATGTTACTGCAAGAGGATCTAGAAAAGTTAGGCAGAGGTGGCAATTGAACTTTAACATTGACAAATGAAAAGTACTGCGTATGGTTAGCAGTAACCCCAGAGTAACATACCAAATGTGTAGTACTATACCTGGGGTAGTAGAGAATGAAAAACACCTGGGGGTAAATTGTGCAGGCAGATTGAAGTTTTCTGAGCAGTGCAGATAGGCTTACAATCCTAAGAAAATTACAGGAATTTTGCTAGCAGGGTTAAGGTGATTGATCCAGTGTATAAGGCAGTTGTCAGACCACACCTTGTATATAGGCCTGGAGGCCTCATTTTAGGAAGGATGTAGAGCTGCTGGAATGAGTACATAGAGATTGGTGAAGGAATAAAGGGTTGCTCTTACTAAGAAAAGCTTAAGTTCTGAAAATTGCAGTGTCTGAAGGCTAGGCACGTGTGGGGTGATCTGATTGAGGTGTATTAGGCCTTGAATGGTTTCAGCAAATTCAGTGATTATGGGATTCTTCCTCTTGCTCAGATTGTGCACCTGAGGTGGCTATGATGAGTATAATTAACAACTATATCGAGAAATATACAGGCCAGTAAATGAGTATGTCTTATAATTGCGATTTTAATTTTCTGAATATTGACTAGAAATTGCGTGTTAGTTGTTCACACAGTAGTAAGACTTTTATGGATTTAAAGAATGATTATTTTCTACAGCAGCATGACTTCAATATTTTGGATTATATTCAAAGAACTGGGGACAATATCAATGATGAGTTGGATGAAGATGAGGGCAATATTAAACCCTACAAACATGAAATGTTGGCAGCATTTGAAACTTTGCATTGAGGCCTTTAATGTTAAGAAAATTAGCCAGAAAATATATTTTGAGTGTTTAAACAAATGTGAACATTTTTATGACCGATGTACAGTAAAATCCAGTGTACAATAAAAAAAACTTACTGATAAAGTTTGCATAGATGAAGGTGAAAATTACAGTGACAAGTACTAGAAGGGTAAGGATAGTAGAATAAAGAAGTAATGTAGATTTGAAAAAGGCAAAAAAATGTTAATATCCTAAAAGTTAAGATGAATTAAGAAAATTATGGGCTGAATTGCAAAGCCAATTTGGAGGTGAAGGAACTGTAAAGTAAAAATATTAATACCAAATAATTAAACAAAATAAAGTTAAAAAAAAAAAAAAGTAATATAAAACAAAACGTGGTAGAGCTGTCATCAGATAATGTGTATATCACACTATAAAATTATACTATATAATAGTTACCTTTGCAATGTTAGCCTTAGTGAAACACTTCGAATAATAGTTACAATCCTATAGAACTACCGTTTCAGGTAGTTTACCAACTTAATTTACCAGATTTTAGGTGGTGTATCTTGAGAGAGAGAGAGAGAGAGAGAGAGAGAGAGAGAGAGAGAGAGAGAGAGAGAGAGAGAGAGAGAGAGAGAGAGAGAGAGAGAGAGAGAGAATACTGCATTTCTAGAGTACAGTTTATACTGTACAGACGTGTTATTACAGTAGAAGTCTTCTTAACTGACCATTAAGAGGACTGTTAAGTCCTCTTAACAGACTTACTGGATTAACTGACGATCTCTTTAACAGATTTCAGGCAAATTGAAGGTTACAAAGATTTACAGCAAGAAGACATGCAAGAGTGGATTTATCGTGACGGTTTGTTGGAAAAACGATGATGCAGAAACAGATGGATCTAAACATGAAGAAGAGATTTGGGTGAAATCCAGAACTAAAAAGTTCTCTTGCAGCAGCCAAAAATGCCCTAGATAAAGCAAAAAAAAAAAAAAACAATAATAAAGTAAATAAAATAATAAATAAAAATAATTTTATAACTGATTCAACATTCAAAAATGTGATGTTTATAAAAACACAGTGTAAGGACTGTGCAGCAAAATATTACATTTCATCATCTAAACAGATGAAACTGATTTTTGTTTAAACGAATACAATCTGCCCGACATACGTAAGAGATACGTTCCAGGACTTCTTACTTACGCTGATTTTTATGTAACTCGGGAATGATTAATAAAATATTTGTACTATATTCCTGATATAATTTTGGCATATTCCTGATATGCCAAAATTATGAAAAGCATATAATATCCTTAGAAGAATGAAGAAAAATTGTTATATACCATAACAGTTAAAAACTTTGTGGTGACAGCAGTGAAGTAGCCAGAGTGGCACATAAGAAAATAAAACCTAAAAGGAAGAAAAATGCATGTTATTTTGCTGTAAAAACTGATATGTATTTTGTACACTGTAGCCATTTATATAAGGGCTACTAAGGGAATTGAAACCAGTGTACATATTTAAGAAAATTGGTCTAAACCACACGATGAATATGTACTTCAGGTAATGAAATGAAGGTAATTTAAAATGAACCTGAAGCATTAATAAGACACATTAATCACAGGGTGTTGTAGGCTGAGTAGAGGACAGGGAGGTAGTATATGATATGAACTCTTCGATCTTCATCTGTTTTGTATGCTTTTTTTTCTCTTCATAAATTTTGCGATAAGCAATCTTAAACTTTTCTTTCTATTTTCAAGAAATGCTCGGTGTTTTCATCCATTTCATCAAATAGAGAAACCTTCCTGAATTTTACGAAACCCTTCTGCCATTTCCCTTAATTTGAACTGCTTCTTGGGTTGCTCCGATTCCTTAATAGATTTGGCTCTCCCTTGCTCCACAAATTTTTGTGTGTTCAACTGGGCTACGTCTTCTGTTGTTAAATCTTCACTTTTTTTCATCCACAAGCTCATCTACGTCTTTGACCTCCAGGACCATTTGCAACTCTTGGGCTAAGTTTACAATTTCTTTGGTAACAGAAGACATCAGTTCATCTTTGTTGAAGCCTTTGTTGTTAAGCTTGTAGTGTTTTATAATTTATTCCGAACTCCGCTTATACAAGTTGTTGTCACATCATTCCAGGCTCTTGAAATGGTATTCCATAAAGGATGTTAAACTTCTTTCAGAATTTCTGCAGATCCATCTTCCATTGCTCTATTGCATTTACAGCCCCAGAAAATGTTGTCTCTATGTAATAAGCTTTAAATGCTCGGATAACTCCCTGATCCATTGGTTAAATCAAAGCTGTTGTATTTGGAGGGAAGTATGCCACCCTTGATGTTGTTAGCATTAGCATTAGTAGAGGCATATGATGCAAGAAAGCAAGCTTATGCAGCATCAGCCAAAAAAAAAAAAAAACCTTCCACTTCACCCCTCCATTTGTTCGAAATACCTGTCCAGCTGAGCCTTAAATTTATTTAGGCTATCAACTTCCACAACAAGGGATGGAAGTCTGTTCCACCACCAACCACGCGCTGGCTAAAGGCAAACTTCTGGACATCTAACCTATATCCGTCCTTCCTCAATTTGAACTTATGCTCTCTCAGGTGATTACTCTGAGCAAGAGGCAGAATCCCATCAGGATTGAGCATACTCAAACCATTCAAAGCTTTATACACCTCTATCAGATCACCTTGCCGGTGCCTAGTCTCCAGACACTGTAAATTGCAAAACTTAAGCCTTTCTTCATAAGAGCAATCCTTTGTTCCATTCACTAACCTTGTCGCCCTTCTCTGTACTCGTTCCAGCAGCTCTACATCCTTCTTGAAATAAGGCCTCCAGACCTGTATACAGTACTCAGGGTGTGGCTTGACCATTGTCTTATACAAGGGAATAATCACCTCCTTATCCTTGCTAGAAAAATTCCTGTATACCATTGATAAGACACCATGAGCTACTCTTGCAGCCCGTCTGCACTGCTCAGAGAACTTCATATCTGCCTGCACAATTACTCCCAGGTCCTTTTCGTTCTCTACCACTGTGTCAGTGTAGTACCACAGAGTTGATATGTTTTTCTGGGGTTGCTGTTTCCCATATGTAGTACTTTACATTTGTCAATGTTAAACTTCATTTGCCACCTCTCAGCCCATCTGCTCAACCTTTCCAGATCCTGTTGCAGCAGCATAGCGTCTGTAGTGTCCTTAACAACCCTGCCAACTTTTGTATTGTCTGAAAACTTCGACAATAAGCTTGATATACCACCATCAATATTATTTATAAATACAGAAAACAATAATGGACCCAACACTGAACCCTGAGGGACTCCACTAATAACATTGGTCCATGATGAGCAGTGTCCATTATTACCACTCTGTCTTCTCCCCCTCAACCACCCCTTTATCCATAGCAGCAATTTGCCTCCAATACCACACTGCTCCAATTTGTGCAGCAGTCTTCCATGTGCAACAATATCAAAATCTAAGATCCAAGTATATAATATCAAAGTTATTCCCTGCATCCAGTTCTTTTGTGACTGCATCATAGTATCCAATCAAATTGGTCAGGCAAGACTTCCCCTTAACAAAACCATGCTGTGTCCGAGCTATAACTGAAGTCTTGTCTAGATGATCCTGCAATGCTTCTTTAACCAGTGCCTCCATTAATTTTCCTGGAACAGAAGTTAAAATCACAGGTCCATAATTACTTCATATCTGCCATTATCAGGGCCATAATTACTTGTGTCAGCCTTGGATCCTCCTTTGTGAATTGGGGTCACATTTGCACATCTCCAATCTATAGGTACCTCCCCTGAGTCCAAGGAAGCTCTCATAATTATGGCTAAGGGTTTGCTTACTTCATTTGCTGTTTGCTTTCCTTTAATATAACTGGATAGATCCCATCCACCCCAGGTGCCTTTCTTCTGTTTATCTTCAACAATTTCTCCTCCACTTTACTCTCAGTTATTACAAGATTATCAAGCTTACTGCCAGAGTTGAATATACCTATGGTATTCCCCTCCCTGAATAACTCCTCATTTGTGAATGTCGATGCAAAATATTCATTTAGTTTTTTAGCTACCTGAGCAGGATCATCTACAGTTGAACCATCGATATCAAGTGAACCAATCTGATTCATCCCCTTCTACAGTTTACATAAGTAAAGAACTCTTTGCTGTTTTTCTTTGCAACCCTTGCCAAAGATTTCTGCCTTCGCCTGCCTAAACTCCTTTGTAACTTGGTTACAGATCGACTTATATCTATATTAGGCTTTTTAGCATTAGCATTAGCATTAGTAGAGGCATTTGATGCAAGAAAGCAAGCTTATGCAGCATCAGCCAAAAAAAAAAAAAAAAGTAACATAAATAAATAAAAATAACCACTTCCACTTCACCCCTCTGTTCGTTTGAAATACCTGTCCAGCTGAGCCTTAAACTTATTTAGGCTATCAACTTCCACGACAAGGGATGGAAGTCTGTTCCACCCACCAACCACCCGCTGGCTAAAGGCAAATTCTGTGTCTTCTGTGTCACGTGTTAATTTATATGTATCCCAAGCATTTTTCTTCTCTGCCATATGTCTCATTAGTTCATCTGACATCCATTTAGGCCTAAACCTTGAACAGTATTTCTTAGTTGGTATGTAAAGCCTAGTAGCTTCCAAGATAAGTTCTTTGAATGCTTCCCATTTTGAATTTGATGTTGGTAACGTCATCAGTTGGTCCCACTGTATAGAATTTAAATACTATCTCAGACCATCGTAGTCGCCTTTACAAAAGCAATAACTCTTCCCTTTACCCCTGATGGTAGTTATCTCTTTGAGTAAATCCCACTTCAGCACACTGTGAAAACTGCCACCTAGTGGTTCCTCTATGTGCAGATTCTTAATGCATGAAGAATCACTACTGATAATCAAATCAAGATTATTACTCCCAGTAATTACTCCAATATTACTCCTAGTTGCCTCCCGAACATGCTGACGTAGAAAACAATCATCCAATAAATCGACAAAAGCCTTGCTAGTGTATAAGTGACCAACCCACAAATTGCAGTCGATATCTGAGAAATTAAAATCCCCCATTATAAGACTCTGATTTACTGGCCCACTCTATTTCCCCGTACAGTTTCTTATTATACTCATTAGAGTCATTAGGCCTATAGCACACTCCTACTCAATTTTGATCTCCCAATGCTTATGTCACATCAAACTGATTCAACACTGCACTGTGCAGCGATGTCGACTGGCTTTACTTCCTTGGATTTTATGTGTTTCTTAACTAATAGCATAACCCCTCCTCCCCTGTCTATCCTTTCTGTAGATGTTGTACTCCCCAAATTCCAGTTCTGCATTCCTTATATCTATGTGACACCACGTCTCTGATATCCCAACAATATCCACCTTTGATTCTTTGAGCAATACCTCAAATTCATCAAATTTATTTACCAAACTCCTAGCATTGGTGTACACACAAGTATACATGCACAAAAAATCACCTGTTCTTTTTCTTAGCTACCCTAACACAACCCATGTGTTTACTTGTACCGCAATGACTCCCAGCAGTCTCTGAAATATCCTGCATCTTGTTTTTCAGGCTTCTGCTCATTTCAATAGCAGTGCAAGAATCACTTCCACCTCTGCCAGCGGCTACTGTTAATCTATTAGTCCTTGTATCCCCCCAAGCTAGCAGTTTTCCGACCCACCTAACACTGCCTCGATAGCATCAGCAAATATTCTTGCACCCTTTCTATTTAAGTGCATCCCATCCCTGTAGAAGCAGTCCCTTCTGTTAACAAGTGAAGACCAGGCTGAAAAAAATTCTACCCCTTGAGCCTTGCACAATCTTTCCATGGCCGAATTGATCGACAAGGCTCTCATCATATACTCCCGCCTATCGTGTCTGTGTAGAATTGCAGACACTTTCGAATTCAACCCTAATTCACGGCTTTTTTTCAACAGTGACCTGTACTTGTTAAGTAATTCTGCCGGTCTCCTACTCTTAATATCATTAGTGCCAACTATATTACCTTTTGTGCCCTTAAAAGATGATATCCGCTCTACAACGTCATCAACCTTTGCCCCTGGCAGACATACCCTGGTCCTGTTGCACCTATCCTTTTTACAAAGCATGTTTCCCGTTTCCCTAACAATAGTCACCAACAACTACTAGTTTCTGTGGGACCAGCGCATTTTACCTTGGTGGTTGCCGCTGTTTTGCGCGATGATTAAGTGCAAGCTCTGGCGTTGGTGTGGGCAGCTGAGAGCCTGATGGGCCCTCACTTTAAATCCTTTGAGGGCGTCCACCCTGTCCTTCAAGCTCTCATATAAGCCCATAACAATGCTGAGTTGTCGCCTGATTTCATTACACTCCTTGCATCGCGCACACACACAAAGACATCCCCCATGGCAATATCATGTCCCGTAACTGATTGCTCTGCAAACTTCATGCAAACAGTGCATTTTAAAAGACTGTGATTCAGAGGGCAACTGACCCCCTGAGTTCTCCTCTGAGCCACAGCACTCCCATTTTCTTGAGCCTTTTGCTTTGCTGCTCTGGTCTGAGTCATGATTTTGATTTAATTTCAATAAAATTTCAATTTCAGTACAAAATTATAACCCTAAACTTGTATCCCAACACAGTTATAACGATATATATATATTTTTTTTTTCAGTGTCAAGTATTAATTATCTATGAGTTCCCTTTATATAACTTCCGTATCAAGTTACTTTTGAATTAATTACATTACATTTATAATCTAAGTAGTAATATGTATTTAGTTAAAAGTTAATTTAATTGACAAGGAAGTTTAACAAGTTTAATAGATTTTACTTATTAATTGACAATTGACAATATTATACTATACTAACGCTATCTAGTTCGGCATATAATGTATCGTATGACAAAGCGGCAAGTTATGAACGGGTAAATCTACGGACAAGTATTAATTACTTTCAAATCTTGCTGTTTCAATTCAGAATAAACTAATGAGCCTGACTAGATCTATAAGCTACTTATAGAAAATAATTTGATGTAAAAAATGCTCAATAAAGTGGCTGAATATGGCTAAAAAACTTCTCGTTCAGCGGAGCTGCAACTTGTAACACGTGGATTTGATACCCTTACTGATACTTTCATGCAATTACAAGGCTGAGTAAAGAGTAAATACACCAGATTAGTCAGAAAATCACAAAATAATGCTATACTACTAAATTTAAATCAAAAGTTTTAGAAAACAATAATTTCAATCAATAAATAAGAAAAATCCACTTAGCAGCTTTGAACACGTCTGGTTCCTACTAGCCTCGTCAGCAGCCCCAGTTGTTGTGCAGATCATCTAGATGTTTAGGATGACCAGGAGCATTAATATCTTAAAAAGCACTGACATTTGTAAGTAATATTTTCCAACTCCAGGGACACAAACACATTTAGAAACAATTCTTCTATCATGGTTATTGTCACATAGGCCTTTGAATTAGCCCTGAAGTGTACAGGAAGCGATTTCTTGTCATTGCCCTTAAAAGCCTGCGGGTTTTACGAGTGATAACCACTAAAGGTTTATAACCCGCTATGTTACTTCCCACTATAAGTTTTACCCTGTCTTTGGCAGCTTTAAACCCAAATATTGACTTTTCTTCAATAGAAATATATCCTACCAGGCATATTTTTTTTTTTTTTTTTTTCCAAGAAACACAAGTCTCATCCACATAAAATATTTGTTGTGGCAAATAACCACTACTTCTTATCTCATCCAATATGTCCTTGAATTTTTGGCAGCCTCACCACCTGCACTTGCTACTTCACTACTTGAGTCAACGTTATGGTACCCTCTTCTCTTACAGAACCTCTCAAACCAACCATGACTCGCAGTACAGGTGGATTCAGTATCATCGCTTTTCTTAAGATGGTAGTTTGACACAAAGTCGTTGAAAATGGTAGGACAATGTGAATTTCAACTTCGCCACGATAACTCGACATGTGTAACAAATCTTACATACAAAATGCAAACAAAAGCTCCCACTTTGCTCTCAAACAAAACTAAACTGGCTCTACAATCCAGAACGAAAGGAAGGAAAGGATGTAGTGACAAAGGGCTAGAGTGTAATTTCTTCAAAAAAGCTTCTAAGGTTGGGAGAATGATTCATATCACAAATTTAAACAAATACACCAACCGTTTAACTATAATAGTTTAATACTGAAAATTATAAAATGTACCAGACGATACAGTACTGCAAAATAATATTTACTAAAAACTGACTTACAAAATAAAATGTATGAGGAAATTTTAAAATGCAATAAAATATAATAAAGGTTGAAAGGGATAAAACAATGATTGTAGCTTTCGGGGGCATCTGCCTCCTTTCTCAACAACAATGATGTTTAGGCAACACACCCTTAAATAACAGGTTCATGGCCCACGTGGCTGACCAGGTGCATGCTCAGTATTTCTTCCATGTGAACCAGAACCGGAAGTGGCTTGGGAGCGTGGAAACGCAAAGCGCTTGTCTTTTGCAAGGACCACAGCCTCCAGAAGAGGGCGGAGCCAAACACCCCTGTCCCTATTCATACTATTGTTTTCAGACGAGCCAATCCACAAACTCTTCAGCCACTTACGGTCCCAGAACCTATTCGCCCGGTCAAGGATGACAGCATTCACTGGGGAGATCTGGTGTAATTTTTCCCAATAATGCTCAGCAATGGCGGACTTATTAAACTCTGTGGTCTGTATGGCTCGCATGTGCTCCCCCAGACGGTCTTTTAGTCGCCGTCCTATCTCCCCCACATAACATTCCCCACATCCTTGACCGGGCGCATAGGCTCTGGGACCGTAAGTGGCTGGAGAGTTTGTGGATTGGCTTGTATGAAAACAATAGTATGAATAGGGACAGGAGTGTTCGGCTCCACCCCCTTCTGGAGGCTGTAGTCCTTGCAAAAGACAAGCGCTTTGCTTTTCCATGCTTCCGAGCCACTTCCGGTTCTGGTTCACATAGAAGAAATACTGAGCATGCACCTGGTCATCCACGTGGGCCGTGAACCTGTTATTTAAGGATGTGTTCCGTAAGCATCATTGTTGTTGAGAAAGGAGGCAGATGCCCCCGAAAGCTACAATAATTGTTTTAACCTTTTATTATATTTTATTGCATTTTAAAATTTCATCATACATTTTATTTTGTAAGTCAGTTTTTGTAAATATTATTTTACAGTACTGTATCGTCTGGTACATTTTATAATTTTCAGTATTAAACTATTATAGTTTAACGGTTTGTGTGCTTGTTTAAATTTGTGATATGAATCATTCTACCAACCTTAGAGGCCTTTTTGAAGATATTGTTAGTGTTTATGGCCATGCAGTTTTGCAACACATCCGTCAGTTTCAAAAGTGCAGCATAGGAGAGGTTAAGCAACAGCAGCAGCACTTAAGATTCATGTATCATTGTAGGGAACATGGACTCATTCCGCATGGATTCAGGATTAAAGCACCGTTTAAGGATGTGCGGATGACGAGGATTATTGCGTGGTATCAGAAGAAGGTTTTAAACACTTGGATACAGAAATTGCATGATGACTTGAGATGCAGTAGGAGATTGATTGGTGTATCTTTAGGTAACATTAGTAGTAGATTATTCCCTTTGCATTTAGCATGTGTTAGGGGGTTAGTTCAAGATAAGATTGGTAGCAATGAATCACTTATAAGTTTATCAAGTGGAAATCCGCTGTACACCAGTGGAAGGAGTGAAGGTGGAGTTGGGTTTCTGGTCCATAAAGATTTTAAAAACAATGTTTTGGAATTCAAAAGTACATCACCAAGGATGTCAAGACTAATACTCAAGATTTCTAAGAGGTACAAGCTAAAGATTATAATGATTTATGCACCAATATCGAGCCATGATGATGAAGAGGTTGAAGAAATGTATACCGAAATTGAGTCTTCTAGATGAGCAGAAAACCCACTACACTATTATTATGGGGGACTTCAATGCTAAGGGTGGAAAAAGACAAAACAGTGCAGAACATAGGAATATAGAAAATTTTGAAATTGGTGAAAGAAATGAAAGAGGTGAAAGACTTGTGGAATTTGCAGAATCTCAAGGACTGTCAGTAATGAACACTTTTTTTCAAGAAAAGGGTGAACAGAAAGTGGACATGAAAGAGTCCAAATGGATTAACTACTAATGAAATTGACTTCATCCTCACTAACAGAAGATATATTGTGAATGATGTTACCGTCCTGAATAAGGTAAATGTTGGAAGTGATCACAGAATGGTAAGATGTACACTTGATATAGATGTAGGAAAGGAAAGGAAAAAACTGACTCGAGTAAATAATACAAAGGTCTTTGAAATAACAGAAGAGGAGAAAAAGCAGTATGTACTGGAACGTAAGAACAAATTTGAGATTCTGCAGACTGCTCAGGACCAAGATAAGGCAATGTTTTGGGCACTGGAAAGACAAGGCATAGATACCCCATATATTATGATTTTGAAGAAAATATATGAGAGTGCTACCCCTTTATTAGACTAGACAAAGACAGTAGGAAATTTAAAATTGAGAAAGGAGTTTGACAAGGAGACACAATATCTCCGAAGCTGTTTGCTGCTGCCCTTGAGGAAGCTTTCAGAAGATTAGACTGGTTGCAGAAAGGAGTCAATGTGAACGGAGAGTACCTAAACCATTTACGATTTGCAGATGACATTGTGGTCATAAGCCACGATCCCAAAGGATTAGAGGAAAATCTTAATCAGTTATGCACAGTTAGTAAGGATTTTGGACTAAAGATGAATATGGCTGAAACAAAAGTAATGGTGAACAAGTATGCCACAGAAAGGGAAATAATGATTGAAGGAGCAGTAATTGAAAAGGTGGAGTCATACTTATCTGGGACAAGTTATTAGCTGTAATAATGATAAATGGCTGGAAGTCAAGAGAAGAATAAATTTTGGATGGATAGCATTCAGGAAATATAGTCACATACTGAAGAGCAATAGTTTGTCTGAAATGTAAAATAATGAACCAATCTATACTCCCCACCATGACTTATGGAAGTGAAACTTGAACACTCACCAAAAGAATGGAAGAGAAACTGAGAACTACACAGCGAAGAATGGAACGAATTATATTGGGAATCAGACTGTTAGATAAGAAGAGAAACACATGGATTAGGCAGCAAACTCAAGTAAAGGACATTCTTATCAAAACTAAAGAACTAAAATGGTCTTAGGCAGGACACAGTTCGAAGACATGATGACAGATGGACTAAGAAAATAACAGAATGATATCCACGAGGAGCTAGAAGAAAACCTGGAAGACAAAGGCGGAGATGGATAGATGAAATTCATGAGTTTGTGGGTAGTAAATGGATGGCCAGTGCTCAAAACAGAAGGAACTGGAAATTTGCTGGAGATGCCTTCATCCTGCAGTGGATTGAAAATGGCTGATGATGATGATGAAGATTGGTAGGATTGCACATTTATATAAGACGAGGCATATTAGCAAATTCAATACATTATTAGAAGAACAGGCAAATATGTATAGGGTTAATAATTCTAATTTCATTCAGAATCTGAGTGGCAAACCCTTAACTAAAGAGCAAGAGGGGGTATTGGCTTTAGGACCCAAGTTTGCCTTGTTACCCCCCTAAACCTCCGATCACTGAGACAACTATGGGTATCGAGAGGGCAATTTGTAAATTGCCGGAACCCATTGCTAATCGTATCTGGGTAAAGGCTTCAGCCATCCTATGTCAGGCCAAAAAGGTTACCTCTAATCTCATCCGTAATCAAAAGAGAGCGTTAAAGGAACTCAAGCAGGATGAAGATATTGTGGTTCTACCGGCAGATAAGGGTAGATCCACAGTAGTATTAAGTAGGGATGATTATCATAAAAAAGCTCTAGATTTATTACAGGATGATAATACATATATCACCCGCAGAAATCCTCTGGCCGGTTTAGAACATGTTAATGAGATTTTACATCTCTGGTTAAAAACGGGTAAGATTTCCAAAGAGAGGTATTGGTGTATGCATGCAACGGGGTGTCAGCTGCCGAGGTTTCACGGGCTTCCAAAAACGTATAAAGTGGGGGTCCCGTTACGACCCATTGTTTCTTTTATTGGAAGCCCTACCTATGCTTTGTCAAAGTTCCTGGTGCAGCTGATTTCCCCTATAGTGGGACGGTCCATGTTGGTTATTAAAGATAGTGTGGAATTTGTAAACTTCGTCAAAAACCAAAATGTAAGGGAGAATGAGATAATGATGTCGCTAGATGTAATGTCATTATTTACTTGTATTCCCATGTCCATGGGGTGGAATGTGTAAAGGTGGCAAAAAGATGATACCCTAAGTACTAGAGAAGAATATCCTCCACACTTAGGTGCGAACCTAAGTGTGGAGGATATATGCTGTGGCGTAGAATAATGTCTTTCGAGTACCACTTTGGTATATAAAGGAGTGATGTACAAGCAGGTTCATGGCACAGCTATGGATTCTCCTTTCAGCGCTATTGTCGCAAACCTAGCAATGGAAGAGTTAGAGAATAGGGTTTTTACAAGTTTGGAGTTCCCTGTGTGCAAGTGGAAAAGATACGTGGATGACACGTTCATTTTGGTACAGAAGGGGAGAGAAGAGGATGTAGTTAGTTTTCTCAATGGTTTCTCTCCTTTTTGTACAGTTTACCTCAGAGGTAGAAGTAAATGGTTCCCTCCCATTCCTGGACGTAATGGTGTACAGAGAATGCTCCAGGCTTAGTACTATAGTTTTTAGGAAACCAATGTGTAAGGAGCCAGTACAGTCAGTCCTCGTATAGCACGATAGTTGTGTTCCTAGAAACCCTCGGGCAATGCAAAATCGTGCAATATAAACAACAGGCCCTGTGGGAAAAATAGGGTTAAGTGCCGACCACCCAAGATTGAACACACATTTGTAACCAAAACATTACTAAACACAATAAATAATTGTAATAAAATATGTATTTTATTAAGACTATTACATAATAAAATATTGCTACTGCTTTTGCTTCTATCGTAAGCAGACTTGTTTTTTGTTTAATTTTCTATCCAAACAGATGACAGCCGTTCCATCTCTTCTAATTCTTTGTGCCTTAATCTAATGGATTTTAATTACACTTTGAGTTGTTCCTGCTATAAAAGTTGTTTTTATTTTCTCTGCATTCTTTGTAATTCTCGGCGTTGCCTCATTTAGGTCTGTAGCCCGTGCAATATCACATTGTCTTTCATTTTGCTCAAAGCATTTCACAATTTCATATTTTTTCTCTATCCACAGTGGCGGACTGGCCATAAGCCCTACCGGGAAACCCCGGTGGGCTGGACTCCGGTGTGATTTTGGCCATAAACCATAGTATGAGGCCACTACAAATTTTCCCGGGTAAGAATGTTTGACCCAGTCCGCCTCAGTTTATCGATATTGCTTTTCTTTTTCTCTCTGAATCTGCAGTGTCTTCACCAGGATGCTTCCTTTTCACACCTTTTTAAGTATTTTACTCATTTTTAGGGAATAAAGCACAATTATAAAACGAGGAGGCACGCTTGATACACATAAACAAAGCTGAGTGCATGTAGCAACTGAATAAACACCGTAAAGGCAGAGATACACTATTAACACCTCACATTTTACTAAACATTTCTAGCGGTTACTACCATAAAACAATAAAAACAATTTGCAGTTGTGTTTCTGCTAGTGGAATCTTATAAACTGGTAGTAAACTGGATCTAATTGCATTTATGATTATAGCGATAGCGGAAAGTGTGTTGGTTTTTACGTTATTGTGGTGAAATGTGTTTCCCCTTCACTGATATAAAACACACAAATACATTTTCAGAATCTTCTCTTCATTCCTATCATGTTGCGTTCAGTTGGGGTGATTCCGCGTTCGACTACCATTTCTTGTAAACACAAAGACGAATCGTGCATAAGCGAATTCGGTTTGTGTTATATAAGAAATCCTTCCCCTATTTATAAATCGTGTATGATCGAATTCGTGTAGTGTAGGACTGATTGTATACCCATTATAGGTCAGCACAGACTGCACAGCATAAAAATAGTTGCCAGGGCACTTTTGGGTAGGGTTAGGACACATTGTAGTACCTCTGAGGGGGGGGGGATGGAGAGAGAGAGAGAGAGAGAGAGAGAGAGAGAGAGAGAGAGAGAGAGAGATTGGGCAAGTTAGGGCGGTTCTTATAAAATGCGGTTACTTGGGTCATTGATAAATATAATAGAGACGGGGAGTCTAATCATGGAACACCGTCTGTTCCAGTCACCACAGTTTATATTCCCTACTTATGCAAGTATGCTTCGTGACTTTCAGGCAAGCTGTGTGCAACGTCCAGGCTGGAGTACCTATCTGAGAATAAGTAACAGTAATAAGTAATAAATGATAGTAATAAATAATAATAAATAGTAATAAATGAGAATAAGTAATAAATAAGTCTTCTCCTTAGGTGAAGCATTACTTATTCGAAGTAGTGCAATATCGTGGCAACCAGCGGCGCCTCCGTAGCCAGGTGGGAAGGAGCAGCAGTGCATAGCACACGCTTCTTGATTAGACCGGGGTTCAAGCCCGTCACCACCAAATACGGAGAATGCGGAAAGGTCAGGGAATGACCACCGCATATCTCGGAGCAATATGGCCTTAGTTGCTAATGCTCCTAAAAAACCAAATAACAAACAAAAACAAAAAACAAAACATCGTGGCAACTCGTTGTGAAGGTATTCACAATATGAGATATAACTTGAAACGATGCCGCCTTATAAATATTCTGTTTATATAGAAATGGCTGTGTATTAATGATGCTATTGCATAGTCTAAATTTGCTCGCAACTTGAGGCTTTAGCCCTAAATGCATCTTAGTCCAAATTACAGAAAGTATCTTTAAAATTTAACCAAAAAAATTTACCTAAATCTTAGGTGACATAAGTCGCGAACTAACTGTATACACATATATATACAGGTTTTAAGTGCAAATATATTTCAAAATTAAATAATATAATTGTTAATAAACTGAGACATTGGTTAGTGCAATTGCATCATTCTATAAAGTTGAATTTTAAGACAAATCAAAGTTTGCACGTTAGGAATCATTACAATAATATCTCGTAATTGTGAGATCCGTCAATGAGTTTCATTCCTCTTTTTTTTTTATTACTTTTTTATATATATATATAAACTCCAAACATGAAAGGTATTAGAACCTATGGTACCTAGTACTGTGCTTGGGTTGGAGGTTGAGAAGACGAAAGAAGATATTTGTTGACATTGCACTTGAACTTCTGTAGACTAATTTTCAGGAAATATGTATGAAAGAAGGTTATTCCAGAAAATGGCAGTTGAATGAATAAACAAGGAAGATGAAAAGTTGGTTCTGTGAGTTTGAAGTTGAACAGTAAATGGCTGGTGGCGACGCGTGTTCAGACTGTTTTGAAAGAGAGAGAGTGGGAATTATAGAACCCAATTCAGAAGAACAATTCAAATGGAAATATGTAGAAGAGGCATGCAGCAGAAATAGGACGTGAGGCAGGGAGTGGAGAGACTCTGTTAGAGATGAATCATTAATTAACGTAACTGCCCTCTTCAAAATGGAATCAAGAAGCCTGAGAGAGGTTTTGGGGGCTCTATCCCAGATCTGGGAACAATATTCCGTTGTAGGGCGTATTTGCGATTTGTACACAGTGAACAGCTGTTTGGAAGAAAATTAACGCCGAGAGCGAAAGAGAAAACAAAGTTTTTTAGATGCAGAGGAAGAAATATTTGTAATGTGCTTGTGCCAAGAGAGGTTAGAAGTCATGGTAATCCCCAAAAGAGATATATCATTTTGCCTAGAAATCGGAGTGACCCCAAAGTTAAGCATAGGAGCAGAAGAATCCTTTTTCCAGGATATAAGACAGGACTGAGTTTTAGAAGGATTGAAATCAACTAAGTTGTCTTTGCCCCACTGGAGAATTACCTGGAGATCTGCATTTAAGAAATTGGTAGCAGATTTTCGAGAAGTTGAAGCTGATTGAGCAGGACAACGTTTCTCAAAATGGAAAGTGGAATGCAATGTGCTATCATCGGCAAAACTATGGATAGGATTTCCAGTCAATGGAAGAAGGTCATTAATATACAAGAGGAAAAAGTGGGGGAAAGGACTGAACCTTTGGGGACACCAGCTTTTGTGGAGAAGTTAGAAGACAGAGCCATCTACCATCACCCGAAGTGAGCAATCAGAGAGAAAACTGCATAACCAATTAGAAAAAAAAATTGGCAAACCATAAGATGGAAGCTTGTTTAGAAGACCTTTATGCCAAACACGATCAAAAGCCTTTGAGATGTCAAGAGCAACTACTTATGTTTTACTGAACCTTTCCATCGAATTAGTCCATAAATGGGAAACATAAGCCAGAATATCACCAGTGGATTGACACTGATGAAATCCATACTGGATTTCGTTGATCAGACGGAAGGTTTCTAGGTAGTTTAAGAGTTGGCAGTTAATTGATTTCTCCATTTCTTTAGATAGAGTAGAAGTAATTGCAATGGGAGGGATTTGTCACCCTTTTTAGGAACTGGCTGGATATGAGCAAATTTCCAAGCAGAAGGAAAAACACCTTTGGAATAAGAAAGTGAAAAAAAGGCAGCAAAGAATAGGAGTAAGTTCAGGAGCACTGGTTTTGAGAACAAGTGGAGAAATACCATCAGGACCTGGAGCTTTCTTAGCATCAAGATTCATCAAAATCCTTCTGATATCCTTTTGACGGAAGACCACAGGAGGCATTGAATGGAGCGTGTTGGGAATGGTGGGAGGTGTTTTCCCAAGATCATTAATACATGAGCTAGAAGAAAAATGGGATGCTAGCAGGTCAGCTTTATCCTTGGCTGAAGTGACAACAGAACCATCTGGTTTGGACAGAGGTGGGAGCAGAGATGGGGAAAAGTTGCGGCCAATAGCTTTGGCAAGAGACCAGAATGCTCGGCTACCATTAGGGCAAGAAGCAAGTTTTCTACTCTTAGCCTGTTCAAACTCCAGTTTGGACTGATTAATAACTGCATTACAATTGTTGTGAGCTTTCGTGTAGGCAGAAAATGAAACTGAAGAATTAGAAACAAGCCAATTACGATATGCAACATTCTTCTCTTGGACAGCCTTAGCACATTTATTGGAAAACCAAGGTTTAGATAAAGGACGAGATTTTAAAGTGGAGTGTGGGATAAAGGATTCCATTCCTGCAAGAATAATTTCACTGACATGATCTGAGAAAATGTTGACATCAGAAGTTTTGAAACAGTAATCCGACCAAGGAAAAGAAGAAAAGAAGTCTCGCAGATCACAGGCGCCTCCGTAGCCAGGTGGGAAGGAGCAGCAGTGCATAGCACACACTTCTTGATTAGACCGGGGTTCGAGCCCGTCACCACCAAATACAGAGGATGTGGAAAGGTCAGGGAATGACCACCGTATGTTTCCGGAGCAATATGGCCATAGTTGCTAATGCTCCTAAAAACCAAAACAACAACAACTCGCAGATCATCCCATTTTGCATTCTTGTAATGTCAAACAACACGAGGTTGGGAATAGCCATGAGATAAAGGTTCCATTGGAGAAGAGACAATCACCAAGTTGTGATCTGAAGTGCCTAAAGGACCTCTCACTTTGACCGTATACTTAGAAGGGCTGTTTGTGAGAAAAAGATCAAGCGTATTAGCTGTATGATTAGGATAGTCCGGTATTCTTGTAGGTAAATGGACAATCTGTGCCAGGTCATTAGTAATTGCAAAAGCCTCAGCATCTCAACCTGCTGGGTCGGTGTGACTTGAAAACGGAAGCCAGCTGGAGTTGTGAACATTAAAATCACCAAGGAAAATTACCTCACTGTTAGGAAAGTTCGACTGGAGAAAGTCAAGTTGCAAAGAGAGGAAGTCAAAGAGCTCCAAGTGATTTGTGGAGTTGGGAGAACGGTAGAGACAACAGATGAATTTGACACAATGAGGTAGAGAGATTTTAATCCAGAGAAGATCAAAGAGAGGAGATTCCAAATTGCCAAGTCTCTGACAGGGAATATCAGAATGGACATATGCACTAGTACCATCTTTGAGGTGAAAGAAATCATACAGCAAATAATTTGGGCATCTGAGATGAGCAGTAGTTGAATCAACCGATAATTCAATCAATGAGCAGTAGTTGAATCAACCGATAATTCAATCAATGAGCAGTAGTTGAATCAACCGATATTTCTGACAGAATCAACTGAGATTCTGTCAGAAAAAAGTACATGGGGTTTGGCAGACTGCAAGTGGAAATGGACATCGTTGAGATTAGAATTGAGACCACGTATATTTGTGAAATGAATTAGGAAGTGCTTGGGAGGTTTAGATCTTTTCGCAGATAAGCTTGCTCTATTAGTTTGACAATTCATGGTGTATTCAATAGTAAGAAAAAGTGGGTGGGACATGCTGTATGAAGTAATAAAATTTTTGGATATGGCGTACACGTGGTAAGAATATACCCAGATTCTTGACATAACGTGGCCTCAACAATGCTCCCCGCATACACACTACTCGGACTCCCTCCAGTCACTATTTGGCAGAGTAGAGGTAGCAAGATTATACACTAGCTGATCCGGAAGCCTCCTAGAGAGTTAACAATAGGTTCGGTCCGGTGTACTAACTAGCGGCCGGCCTGCGAACACCGTTTTAGAGCTGTCCCCCGAAATGTAAGGAATATTGGATCTCGCCGTGACGTTCATCATAACCTCAAAAGTCATCAATCGTACTGCATGATGGAAGAGATAGGTGAACACTTACTTGGATTTTGTTTCTTAACTAATAGCATAACCCTCCTCCCTTCCTATCTTGTCTATCCTTTTTGTACACATTGTACTTCCCAAATTCCAATTCGCATTCCTTATATCTGTGGAACACCACGTCTCTGATATCCCAACAGTATCTGCCTTTGATGTTTTGAGCAATACCTCAAATTCATCAAATTTATTTACCAAACTCCTAGCATTGGTGTACACGCAAGTATACATGCACCTGTTCCTATTCTTATCTACCCTAACACAACCCATTTGTATTTGTACCGCAATGACTCCCAGCAGTCTCTGAAATATCCTGCACCTTGTTTTCCAGGCTGCTGCTCATTCCAATAGAAGCAGTGCAAGAATCACTTTCACCTCTGCCAGTGGCTACTGTTAATCTATTAGTCCTTGTATCCCCCAAGCTAGCAGTTTTCTGACCCACCTAACATTGCCTTGATAGCATCAGCAAATATTCTTGCACCCTTTCTATTTAAGTGTATCCCATCCCTGTGGAAGCAGTCTCTCCTGTTAACAAGTACAGACCAGGCTGAAAAAAATTCTACTCCTTGAGCCTTGCACAATCTTTCCAGGGCTGAATTGATCGACAAGACTCTCATCATATACTCCCTCCCATGGTGTCTGGGCACAATTGCAGACACTTTCAAATTCAAATCTAATTCACGGCTTTTTTTTCAACAGTGACCTGTACTTGTTAAGTAATTCTGCCGGTCTCCTACTCTTGATATCATTAGTGCTAATGTGTACAACTATATCACCTTTTAGCCGACCGGGCTAGCCGAGTGGGTAAAGTACCTGCCCGGCAACCCAAAGGTCGCGGGTTCGATTCCCGCCTCGGGCTTGGATCAAAGTACTGCAAAAACCTTTGGAGGTGCAATATGGCCACAGAAGCTGATGCGCCAACAACTACCAAATCAAAAAAAAAAAAAAATATCACCTTTTGTGCCCTTAAAAGATAATATTCACTCTACGTCATCAACCTTTGCCCCTGACAGACATACCCTGGTCCATCACATGCCTCTATTGATGCTAATGATTAATAAATATAGAAAACAACAAATGGGCCCAGCATTGAACTTTGGAGGACTCCATTAATGACATTAGTCCAAAAGAGCGGTGTCCTTTATTAACCACTCTGTCTTCTAGCACTAAACCATCCCTTTATCCATAGCACTAACTTGCGCTTAATGCCACACTGCCTCAATTTGTATAGAAGTCTTTTTTGTGCAACAGTATCAAAAGCTTTCCTGAAATCCAAGTATATGATATCAAAATTGACTAAATCGTTTACATATGTGATTCCTTAAACAGATACCCAGAGCAATCTAACAAATGCCTTGTCTAAGCAAGTGACTAAATACAGAATTACAACGTACAGCTTCATTACAAAATTAAACTAAAATAAAAATTTAAAAAATAAAATTTAAAAAAATAATAAAAAAATAAATATCCGATAAAAACAAGTTAAAAATAATGTGGAGGTCCCTTCCTGGTAAATGCCAACCAGCCATATTCGAGTCATGCTTAGATGAGCACAGATGAAGGAATGCTTTTATTTTTAGCACATGGACACTGTGGGCATGCATTGAAAGTTGGGGCAAAGTGCAGATTTGAATGTGTACACCTTGTGAGATCATAAGGGCCCACTTCAGTACCCAGAATTCAAGACCCCATAGTTCCTTGAGGCTGGAAAGTTCGTCAGACCATACTTTCTCCATAGGAGAGCAAAACATTGTTATTTTTTCCTTTGTTACTGTATCAGCTATCCATTCAGACTGGTCAGCCATGATCACTCCTTAAATCCATACTGTGATTGTAGTATAATGGCATTCCTGCCTAGATGGTCCTACATTACTTCTTTAACCAGAGATGCCATTATTTTCCCTGGAACAGAAATTAATCTGACAGGTCTGTAATTACTCTTTAACTTTTGATCCTCCTTTGTGAATTCGGTATACACTGGCACATCTCTGGTCCATAGGGACCTTCGCTGAATCCAAAGATGCTTGCATAATAATGGCTATGAGTTGCTTACTCCTTTGCTGCCTACCTTAATATAATTGGGTAGATCCCATCAACCTCAGGTCCCTTTTGATGTGAAAACAACTATGGTGGCACTAGAGTAAAATTTGATTGGTCACGAAAAGTTCAGGTTGTGCGATGTATTATATTAGGAACAATGGCACAACAGCCCACAATGTAGACAGGGTACCGTTGGGTCAGAGCTTAATGTGCTTTCGTACCAAGCTTCACTGGCTTATATAAATTATTTAGCAAACTGCTGTACTTTTCTCTTCCAGTGTAATTTCCTGAGAACTGTTTTTTCTGATTATTATAATTTCATTTATAAACTTTATTGATGATATTAACGTGCCATTTGCCTATTCTTGAATTCTTCGTTAGCTTTTTTTTGCTGAAAGCTGACTGTTTAGATTTTAAATAATGCAAATTGCATCACTTCCTATTAGTTGGCTGTTAGATTTTAAATGACTCAAATAACGTCGCTTTCTAAGTGGCGCTAATGATGCCAACTCAGTCACTAACGTTAATTTGGTAGGGTAAGTAGTTGATTCAGTAGAGTAAGTTCATACTAAGATACGGTAATGATGTCACTTCTTAAAGGCTGCTAACTCAGTCACTAATGTTGATTCGGCAGAGTAAGGAGCCAGTAGTAATATTATGCAAGAATAAAAGCTTGAAAGCCACCGAAGAAGGAGCCTCGTGTCGAAAAGGAAAGAGTTCAAAAACATGGAGAACGAAAAAATTTCAGACTTTAATAAAATCTGCAGATTATATTAAAGAATATTCTTCCGAGAATATACTTTCATACAAGATTATTTCATTGCTTAATTGCTCATTCTTTCAGTAGTTTTTGGTTAAGACGTCATACTAGTCTACAAATGGATTTCGCTTACTATTGAAATGTAAAAATACCTATAAAATTTCGAAGACGGCTAAAACTCGAGCAGAGGGAAATTGAGAGAAGTATGCAAGAATAAAAGCTTCAAAGCCACCGAAGAAGCTTCCCATGTCAAAAAAAAAAAAAAAAAGAGTTAAAAAAAATAGAGAATGAAAAAAAAATGCCGAGTTTAATAAAATCTGCTTCTCAAAATCAACCTTCTACATTGACTTCTCATCAAGAAGCTGGACCGATGGCATCATGAAATTTTATTCAAGAACTTTTCGATCCAGAAGATTTGAGTTCAAATTACCTGAGGATTTTCAATTTGATTCCTGAACTGGCTAGACAGGGTATACCACAACACCAATCACAAGAAGAAGTAAGAGTGTTTCATTGAATAACAACAGAACGATCTTGGCTAAATGAAATCATTTTCCACTAATATCGGCTTGTGCTGTTACCGTCCATAAATCTCAGGGAGGTACTATCGATTCCGTAGTTTATGAATACGAGAAATATCATGAACAACAACTAGTATATGTTGCATTATCTCGTGTTACCGATATCACTGATTGCTGCAAATGGAGAAAAGAAATTTTGTCATGGACTGAGAAACACTACATCCACTCTTGCATTTCAAGCTGAAATGACCAGGTTGTTGAGTAATCCTCTATTTACCATGCAAGATACTTTATATGAGTTCATCAGTAAATGACAAGATCTTTCCATTCTAACATTACATTTTCAATTTACGTGCTCACAGTGATGATCTCACTGATGCCGTCACACAGCAATCCAATTTACTTCTACTTTCTGAAATGTGGCTAAATAACAAAGAATTAAGCATACCTAACTTCGATTGTGTGTCATTCAATTCAAACAAGAAGATCAACAAGCTGGTGGTGTAGCAGTTTATCATAAGAGAGAAAATCGTACTCATGTTGGTGCCTCCATAGCCAGGTGGGCAGGAGCAGCAGTGCGTAGCACACACTTCTTGATTAGACTGGAGTTCGAGCCCGTGACCACCAAATACGGAGGATGCGGAAAGGTCAGGGAATGACAACCGCATATCCCCCGAGCAATATGGCCTTAGTTGCTAATGCTACTAAAAACCAAATAATAAACAACAAACAAACGTACTCATGTTGTTACTTCTCATGTGCAAGTGAATTTATCGAAAAACTGTTGGGAAATCCATGAGTGTTAGACCTGTTGGAGACATTTGTGCAGCTGAATGCCTTCTTCCTGATGGTCAAACGATATTGTCGGTAGTCATTTACATTTAGTTTTACTTCCTTACACGATTGAAGGGGCTGCATTGCTAAAACAATTTTCTCACAAGAAATGCGACCGAATACCAGTGATAGTTAGTGGACATTTCAACGTTAATTTTGCAGATACTCAATCCAAACCTTTGACTGATTTCTTAGAAAATAAATTTGGACTAATGTTAAATACTTCTAGATCTGTATCGACTATTAATCATTGGACTATAATTGATGCTGTGTTTCAAAGACATTTATACTCTTTACAATCTGAAGTGTATGTATCATATTTTAGGTATGACAAACTCATTCTAAGTAAATTACTTATTGAACATGTATTGTAACCTCAAATTCATGAAACTGTCAAAAAAAATAAATGATTTAAAATGTTAAATGTGTTTGGATTCTTTTCATACTTAACCTCGTCCAAGCCAAGGATGTTTTCACATAAAATAAAACATGTTTCGTACGTACAGGGTACACAGTGTTTTTTTTTTTTTTTTATGTTAAACTTCAACAATTTCTTTTACATTTCTCTCTGTTATCACAAAATCAATTAGCTCTCTTTAGATTTGATGAACTTCTGGTATTCTCTCCCTAAAGAACTCGTGCATGAATGTAGTTGCAAAATACCTATTCGGTTTGGGAGCAACCTGAGCAGGATCATCAACAGTTAAACCATTGACATCAAGTGGACCAACATAATTCAACTCCTTCCATCTACTGTTAATATAAGTAAAGGAGTCTTTGCTGCTTTTCTTAATATTCTTTGCCAGAGGCTTCTCGTAATCTGCCTCCACTTGCCTAAGGTTATATCTACTAGTTTATATCTACCGTAGACTTGCGTATCACCTGAATATACATCCCATAAAGTTTTCTTCTGTAAGTCTCATCAGTTCATCTGGCATCCATTTAGGCCTATAAATATTTCTTAAGGTTTACCAATTAAGAAGAATATTTCTTAGTTGGTAAATCACCAGATTGTTCCACTGCATAGAATTTTAAAAACTGAGACCACTGTAATCACTCTTACAAAGCCAAAAGCCCTTCCCTTTACATTTGACAGTTGTTAAATCTTTAAGTAAATCCCACATTAGTACTCTGTGATCACTGCCACCCAGAGGATGTTTAACCTGTAGATTCTCTCTTTGCCTCCCTAACCTTGTGTGTAGTACTATTATAGATTAACTCATAGTTGTAGGCTTCATTACTTTTTATTGTTCTGTAACTTTTCCATGCTATATTTTTCTTCTCTCTTAGACTGGCCAGCTCCATATGTAATCTGACTTGGCATCTTTCTCTTGTTAATTTTATTAATGGTATGTATGTGTTTGTGGCTTCTGTGATTATTTCTTAAAAGATATTTTGTAAGTCTAATGTGTTTGAACTTCCTCTATGATCTCTCCAATTGAGAAATGCCATGTCACTACTTAAACTGTCATAGTTCACTTTTCTGAAATTATGACCCATGCCTGCAACAGCTTTCTTCATCTTCCAGCTAATGTCTACATGATCAATACCTGCCAATGGTTCCTGTACTGTAAGCCCTATGATGTTATTTATGTCATTAGTAATGATGTCTATAATATTCTTATCCCTAGTATTTACTTTAACATGCTGGTACAAATAATAGTCATGTAGTTTATTTAAAAATGTTGTTCTCATCGTTTGTTCCCCTCGCACTTATTCCAATCAATTCGGGCAGTGTTTCTCAAACTTACAATAATTGCCTACCCCTTCTTGGGCAAAGATAATTTTGGGCTAGTTTTAAGAATACTATTTTAACTGGACTAGAGCAAATATAGTAGAATGTGGTATTCATTTATTAATATATAATAAAAGTTATACATATACTTTATATAGAAATAATAATTTTAAAAAAAATGGAGGTAATAAGAAAAATTAACCAACACATTCTGACAGGGCAGTGTAGATGTATATTGAGTGATTTGAGTGATTTGTACCAGTGTAAAATTAAAAGTATGCATGTCACCTAATGAAGAAAGCACATTTTTAATATTTACTAGTTTGGTATTGAAACTGAAGTTGGTATTGCAATTTAAAAATTTTAATGATGTTTAAATTGTTATGTACCAAGCACTTTTTTTTAACGTTTTACGTAACTTACAACATTCACTGAGTAAAAAAGCATTAGTCAAAATTTAACAAAACATGCTTTTTGAAATTCGCAGAAAGGGGGTGACAACAAGCAGTAAACAAAACAAGCGGTAAATCGTTGCTTGGGTCACTACATGCAAACAGTACACATGTGTGTGCGCGCGCGCGCGCGCACACACACACATACACACACACACACTGATCACTTAATGTAGTCCAAGAAAATTAGATGAAAAAAAAAAAAAAAACCTGAAAAATCACAGATTATATAATTCTATCAGCTTTTATGATTCAATAAACTGAAATTGTGATTCTAATAAGAGAGGAGTTTTAAACACAAAGTATAAAGGGTTTGGGTTTTCAAGTTTTGATTCAATTAACCCAGTGATTCCTATAGGTAAATTGTAGAGGATATTCGTGTGTTGTTGTTGTGGCGGATCCCAAGCCCCCCCCGTTTCCGCTGTTTCACATCTTGTGTAGACGCTTATGTCAAAACTGGCCATTTGTAGGTAGTATGTGTAAGTGTAGTGATATGGTATGTTGTTGGCTGGCACCTGGCTCTTAGTAGATGGGAAGTAGCAATGCCTGGTTGCCACGTCCCCCTTCCCCAATCTCTGCGACGTGGAGGTGGCCAGGATCTATCACCTGCTGGATTAACCCAGGGCAAAAGATCCGAGAGAGCCCAGATTATGATGAAATGAAAAGGCTAATGTGAAGTTGAAGTTTGGGAGCTGGAGGGGTAGGAAAGAATAGAAGAGAGGAGGATCAAAAAGAGGAACCTTCCAATAGTTAGAAGCTAGAAGAAATAAAGCAAGAATAAAGGAAAAGGAAGTGAAGTGGACTGACTTCTCATGCCATTGGAAATAATCCCACGAAGGATCCTATCCTAGAAGCTAGGATCAGCAAGATTTCTTGAGATATAATTATGTATAATCCTAAGCGGTAAATCGTTGCTTGGGTCACTACATGCAAACAGTACACATGCGCGCGCGCGCACACACACACACACACACACACACACACTGATCACTTAATGTAGTCCAAGAAAATTAGATGAAAAAAAAAAAAAAACCTGAAAAATCACAGATTATATAATTCTATCAGCTTTTATGATTCAATAAACTGAAATTGTGATTCTAATAAGAGAGGAGTTTTAAACACAAAATATAAAGGGTTTGGGTTTTCAAGTTTTGATTCAATTAACCCAGTGATTCCTATAGGTAAATTGTAGAGGATATTCGTGTGTTGTTGTTGTGGCGGATCCCAAGCCCCCCCCGTTTCCGCTGTTTCACATCTTGTGTAGACGCTTATGTCAAAACTGGCCATTTGTAGGTAGTATGTGTAAGTGTAGTGATATGGTATGTTGTTGGCTGGCACCTGGCTCTTAGTAGATGGGAAGTAGCAATGCCTGGTTGCCACGTCCCCCTTCCCCAATCTCTGCGACGTGGAGGTGGCCAGGATCTATCACCTGCTGGATTAACCCAGGGCAAAAGATCCGAGAGAGCCCAGATTATGATGAAATGAAAAGGCTAATGTGAAGTTGAAGTTTGGGAGCTGGAGGGGTAGGAAAGAATAGAAGAGAGGAGGATCAAAAAGAGGAACCTTCCAATAGTTAGAAGCTAGAAGAAATAAAGCAAGAATAAAGGAAAAGGAAGTGAAGTGGACTGACTTCTCATGCCATTGGAAATAATCCCACGAAGGATCCTATCCTAGAAGCTAGGATCAGCAAGATTTCTTGAGATATAATTATGTATAATCCTAAGCGGTAAATCGTTGCTTGGGTCACTACATGCAAACAGTACACATGCGCGCGCGCGCACACACACACACACACACACACACTGATCACTTAATGTAGTCCAAGAAAATTAGATGAAAAAAAAAAAAAAACCTGAAAAATCACAGATTATATAATTCTATCAGCTTTTATGATTCAATAAACTGAAATTGTGATTCTAATAAGAGAGGAGTTTTAAACACAAAATATAAAGGGTTTGGGTTTTCAAGTTTTGATTCAATTAACCCAGTGATTCCTATAGGTAAATTGTAGAGGATATTCGTGTGTTGTTGTTGTGGCGGATCCCAAGCCCCCTCGTTTCCGCTGTTTCACATCTTGTGTAGACGCTTATGTCAAAACTGGCCATTTGTAGGTAGTATGTGTAAGTGTAGTGATATGGTATGTTGTTGGCTGGCACCTGGCTCTTAGTAGATGGGAAGTAGCAATGCCTGGTTGCCACGTCCCCCTTCCCCAATCTCTGCGACGTGGAGGTGGCCAGGATCTGCTATCACCTGCTGGATTAACCCAGGGCAAAAGATCCGAGAGAGCCCAGATTATGATGAAATGAAAAGGCTAATGTGAAGTTGAAGTTTGGGAGCTGGAGGGGTAGGAAAGAATAGAAGAGAGGAGGATCAAAAAGAGGAACCTTCCAATAGTTAGAAGCTAGAAGAAATAAAGCAAGAATAAAGGAAAAGGAAGTGAAGTGGACTGACTTCTCATGCCATTGGAAATAATCCCACGAAGGATCAGCAAGATTTCTTGAGATATAATTATGTATAATCCTAAGCGGTAAATCGTTGCTTGGGTCACTACATGCAAACAGTACACATGCGCGCACACACACACACACACACACACACACACACACACACACACACACACACACACTGATCACTTAATGTAGTCCAAGAAAATTAGATGAAAAAAAAAAAAAAAAACCTGAAAAATCACAGATTATATAATTCTATCAGCTTTTATGATTCAATAAACTGAAATTGTGATTCTAATAAGAGAGGAGTTTTAAACACAAAGTATAAAGGGTTTGGGTTTTCAAGTTTTGATTCAATTAACCCAGTGATTCCTATAGGTAAATTGTAGAGGATATTCGTGTGTTGTTGTTGTGGCGGATCCCAAGCCCCCTCGTTTCTGCTGTTTCACATCTTGTGTAGACGCTTATGTCAAAACTGGCCATTTGTAGGTAGTATGTGTAAGTGTAGTGATATGGTATGTTGTTGGCTGGCACCTGGCTCTTAGTAGATGGGAAGTAGCAATGCCTGGTTGCCACGTCCCCCTTCCCCAATCTCTGCGACGTGGAGGTGGCCAGGATCTGC